>NC_091466.1:72351791-72651791 GCF_027789765.1 Dendropsophus ebraccatus | reverse complement strand
CCATGTATGGGCTCAATAAGCGAGCGCCGATCTAGCAGATTTGCGCTTGCTTACTGTGAGGGGTCGGGCCATGTAATATGGCCTTAGGGTACTATAACATGATGCAATTTTTCAATGATTAACGATAAACGATCTCAAACGACCGCTATAGCGAACAACCTGAAATCGTTCACCCAATTACACAGAACGATGATCGTTATTTAAGATCGTTCTTGCGATCGTCTTGTCGTTGCTATTGCGTTCATCGCTACTGCGAACGACAGAACGTCTTATTCCATGCGAACGATTAATGATAAAAATAGGTCCAAAATCTATCAAACGACCAATGATTTCTCATTGGTCGTTTAATCGTTGTCTGCTCTCTGCTACACTAAACGATTATCGTTCAAATACAAACGATCTAACAATTTTTCGAAGGATAATCGTCCTGTGTAATAGGGCCCTTAGTATAGGGCAGTGTTTCTCAACTTCAGCACTGAAGACCCATTAACAGGTCATGTTTGAAGGATATATCATACAAACACAAGAACACCTGTGATTATACCTGATGTATAATTATATCACTTGGAAAATACTAAGGAAATCCTCAAAACATGGCCTGTTGGTGGCCATGAGGACTGGAGCTGGGGGACCCTGGTCTAGGGGCTGACCATAGGCAAATGTACACTAGACTAAGGGGCCTATTCCACGGGAGCGATAATCGGCCCAATTCGGCCGATAATCGTTCGGTGGAATAGAGAGAACGATTAGCCGATGATCGGGTTATCGGCTAAACGTTTATTTAGGGCCAGACTTAAAATCATCAGGTGGGCGCATAGCTAAGGTAGAATAGCAGTGTGCAGCGGGCGACCGACGATTTGAGAAGCACCATACATTACCTAGCAGGGCTTCTCCTCCACTCCGTTTTCCTGCCTGGGACCCGCGGCGCAGCATCAGCAGCTCCGGAGTGGGCTGACTAAACTGTCAGACCGCTCAGCTAATCACTGGCCAGAACCGCCGTGGCCAGTGATTGGCTGAGTGGTCTGACAGCTCAGAGAGGCCGCGCCGGAGTTGATGTTGCGCCGTGGGACCCAGGGAGGAAGACGGAGCAGAGGAGAAGTCCTGCCAGGTAATGTATGCTGCAAGGACATCAGTAACGATGTACATCTCTATTGTTATACATCTTTAAAGCAAGCAGACGAAGAAGTGCTCGCTTATTAATAGTTTATTTTCATTCAAATCCTCGCTGGTTGAACAGCTCCAAGTGCAGTAGAGGACTGGTAACCGCGGAGTGATGGCAGCAATGGGCCCACATAAACAATCGTCCTTCCCACTGAGCATTGTACTAGGCTCTGGAAACAGGCGCCAATCTATGTTTGTAGCAATCACTGAGCAATCTAGTAGGGCTACACTACAATGCAAACTGAGCACGTGAAGGGATTACTATACATCAAGCCCCATAACACAATACATAGAAAGCTTCCTCTAACTGCAATGTTATGGGTTCTGGCTAGGTAAAATGCCCAGGATTAGGGGATTAAAGGAAAAGCCTGGTTCTGACATTTTTTCAGAAGAGCCCAGTAGGAAGTGGCTTGCCATAACATGTACCTACCTCCGCAGCTCCACCCGCTTCCTGGTCTAAGCAGGGACCCGGGTCACAACGCGTCAGGCCTGCTTAGCCAGTCAGTGGTCGAGACAGGATCAGGAAGTGGCCGGGGGACAAGGAACCGGAGCTGGGGACAGCAGACCCTTGTGCCGGAGCACTTTTGAAAAAGAATATGTCTGACACCAGACTTCTCCTTTAAGTCCCAGTTATACACTGAATAGTCAACACTGCAAATATACTATAGGTTTTATATAGTCTATTATTTATTGTGTGGTTAGATTCCACGTGAATCAGTCTCGTTCCCGTCTCCACATTCTTGTGGTTGGTATCTGACCGTGATGCTTATTTCCATGCTGACGCAGCTCATTCCCCCCCCCTCGCTATACGTCTATAACAATCAGCAGTGATCTCTTATGTACGTTATATTTCCAGAGAACCTCAAGCAGAAAGTCAGGGCACCATTAATCCAAATATATCTTTGTTCCCTATGTGAAAAAAAAACAAAAACACCATTACAATACTTACAAGATCATATAAGCTCCTTTTGGATAAATCCCCGGATTTAGTTCCAGTTCTCACACATCATATAAATGGCTTTTTCCTCCATGTTAGCATTGGCTTCTAAAGTGGGTTAAGCCGTAACACAACTCTATGAAGGTGCCTTATACTTAGGGCCAAGAACGCGATTGGATCCAGTCAGAACAAAAAGCAAGAAAACCTTCCCCTAGGCCTCCGCCCATACACTCATTTTCTAGAATTTTACACAATACCACGCATTTCAAGAAGGTTCTTGTCATTTTTCGCATTGTCCCTTTAAGAGGGTAACTACTACAAGGGCTGAAAGGCTGTAAGAAGAAAAGGATAATGGTATATAAGTAAAGATCACTCAGTAACCGTACCAGTCTGTTGAACAATTCACAGTCCTGAATCGGCCCATGATGATCTCTATGATTCCCGTCCTCTCATTAGCACGACCCCGCAGGCCATGGGAAAAGACAATAACTGGATGTGACAGCAATCTGCCCATAGGTCAAGCAGGGGGAAAAATTACCAATGGAAACGTCAGCAGGTCATGGAACATGGTTAGCCATTGTCTATAGGTAATGACCACTCAGGTGCTGGCTTATAAAACATGACTATACACGTCTGATAGCCGTCCAAGGTGAGTGTGCAAGCCGCTGCAAGACGATTCATCTCTATGCAGAATAAACCCGCATGAACGTCACCCCTGACATGTCAAGACCCCGAAGTCAAAAGACCCTATAAAAAGAGAACGCCTGCATCTGCCTTGATTCCTATAAACTGCTAAAACTGGCTGCAATGGCCACGTGAGCATCAGAAATGGACCATGGAGCGATGGAAGGCGGCGGCCTAGTCTGATGAATCCCATCTGCTATTACATCACATGGACAGCTGGGTGCATATGCATCACTAGCCTATCAATGAGGGGGCATAAGGGGGCACTATGGGAGAAAAACAAGCCACCCGGGCAGTGTGAGGCTCTGGGCAATACTTATCGCCCTGTCGATGCTTTGGCACGCACTGGATACCTAAACATTTCCACCCTTTATGGCAGCGATATTCCTGAATAGCAATGGCCTCCTTAAGTAGGATACTACTAAAACTTGTTCTTTTATTCTAATTGGTTTCTATTTTCTGACTTTAACCTTTATTTATTTAACTATTTTTACATTGTTATGGAAGCTGCCATCTTGCCTGGCCTATTTTTAACAGCATTTAGTGAGATGCTTTACAGCAAGACTCATGGACATAGACGAGAATAGACAGACTCTGCCCCATTGTTAAAGAGGTACTCTGGGCTGGGGTCAATTTCAGTGTACGGCTGGGGAGGGAGTGGATATAAAAGCCGCAGGTCACTTACCTCCCTGGTTCCAGTGCCGGGTCCTGGATTGCACCGCCCCGTTCTCCCGTCCAGCTGCCACTTCCTGGTCTCAAGACGTGACATCTTAAGGCAGCTCAGCCATTTAGCGCCCAAGGTGGGATTACACTACGACCGCTAAATCGCTGAGCTGCCTTGAGACATCACAGCTCAAGCCACAGCCAGACAGGAGAACGGGGCGGTGCAATCCAGGACCCTGCGCTGGAATGGGGAGGTAAGTCATCGGCGGCTTCTATATCCACCCCCTCCCCGGACGTACACTGAAAATGACCCCAGCCCTCAGTACCTCTTAAATTCCCAGGGGAGCTGCTATTGTCTTGTATTGATGCTATCTTCCTACTGATGTCACATGATGCTACAATGCTGTACAGATCACTTTACAGCAGCCTAATCTTATCACTACAGACAGAACAGGAAGCCTCAGTTTAGTTTTAGCCCCAGTGGTGAGAATGAAAACTGCAAGATCTCAGGATTATTTCATAAAATAGATAGAAAAATTTAAAATTTAAAATAAAATATGTTTAACATAAAAGCATTATTGAAACAATAAGTCATTTACTGATCACACATTCCCTCTAAGAGTTCCAGATCTCTCTCTATACAGGCAATTACTACTGGATGTCAAGACAGATGGCACAAAACACTGAAATGCCCAGCAAAAAAAAAAAAACCCATAGTAGCTGAAATGTCATTGTGTCACCGCGGTTCCATAGACACAAAACAATCCGACTCCCAACAAACAGCCGCAAGCAACCTGAAGAGCGTCTCCTTGGTCTATTATCAGGTGCATTTCTACAGAAAGGCCTAAGGGCCGTATTACACCGAGCAACTAATAGCCACAGCAACCAGCCGACAAACAATGAAACGCTAGTGTTCAGCAGAGAGGCCAAACTGTTCAGGTCCGGCAGGTTTCTCAGAACACAAACCTTCAAACATTCAGCGTCTGACTCCCAACTTCTACAGCCGCAGGAAGTCAATGCCGAGTGTTGGGGTTCAAAGAATGTTACTGAACTCAAGCTTTTCAGCCCAACCACCCAACATTATCCTTTAACCCAGGGGTGGGCAACCTCCAGCCCACAGGCCACATCTGCTTGTGGTACTGACTACCAAGGGCATCACTAGGGGGGGGGTTAACTACAGATACCAGGGGCATCACTGGGGGGTTAACTACAGCTACCAGGGACATCACTGGGGGGGTTAACTACAGCTACCAGGGGCATCACTGCGGGGGTTAACTACAGCTACCAGGGGCATCACTGGGGGGGTTAACTACAGCTACCAGGGGCATCACTGGGGGGGTTAACTACAGCTACCAGGGGCATCACTGGGGAGAGGGCAGAGGGGGGGTTAACTACAGCTACCAGGGGCATCACTGGGGGGAGGGCAGAGGGGGGGTTAACTACAGCTACCAAGGGCACCACCAGGGGTTAATATGGCAAAATAATGTGTGATGAATATGTGATCCGCCATGTTGGATTTTTTTATGTTTATTATGTTATTGTTGATGTATAGATAACCAAAAGCTATGCATTTTTATAAAAAGTTAATCAATAAATTCTATGTACCCCAAAATGGCATCATTAAAAGATACGAAGCCCTAAACAAAACAAAATGATGGCATGATGTAAAAAAAAAACCACAAGCCCTGATACACTTATGTTGATCGTAAAAATAGTCTGACACAGTGCTCTCTGCTGCCACCTCTGTCCATGTCAGGAACTGCCCAGAGCAGCAGCAAATCCACATAGAAAACCTCTCCTGCTCTGGACAGTTCCTGACATGGACAGAGGTGGCAGCAGAGAGTACTGTGTCAGACCGGAAAGAATACACCACTTCCTGCAGGACATACAGCAGCTGATAAGTACTGGAAGAATTGAGATTTTTTTAAATAGAAGAAAATCACAAATATCTGGTACTTTCTGACACCAATCGATTTGAAATTTTTTTTTTTTTTTTGCTGATTTACCCCCTAAAGGATTCTAAATACTCATTAATCCTGCTGGTTTGGCTTGTGCCACCGCAGGTGCCATGAAGCAGAACTCTCTAGCTGGTAACGTATCAGATGGTGCCAAGTAACAATACATCCACTGCTAACAGACCACCACAAGTAATAACCATCACGTCAATGTTCTACTGTAGAAAGTACAATCTGATAACGTAATCCGTGGAACAAAGAAGGAAAAAAAACCCCATGAGCACATGTCTGGGGGAGGCATTTTCGGCGTGGCAATGCCCCCGGGCACAAATTGTCTGGTATGTCTGACGTCGTAAAATATCCCTGACCTAAACCCCAGCAAATACCTTTGGGATGAATAAGAAGAGCAAATGCCAACCATACGCCATCATCCAACCTCCCTGATACTGTAGCTGAACAGACCTGTACACACAGCAGTGTTATTACATATAGACAGAGTGTAAGATACAGGGAGATACAATGTATACTGACACTGTATCCACCTCACATGCAGCTCACTATATGCCGCCTCAGGATCAGCTTTCTTATAGGCCGAGGTTATTCTGTAGTTCTACCAGGCAGAAATTCATCTCTTTTCCTTTCCTTGGCTAATCCCTGGTTTTAGAGATCTGCTCTCTATTCTGTCCCTATGTTATACCATCACTTAGAAGAGCTCTCTATACTAGCCCTATGTTATACCATCACTCAGGAGAGCTCTCTATACTACCCCATGTTATACCATCACTCAGGAGAGCTCTCTATACTAGCCCTATGTTATACCATCACTCAGGAGAGCTCTCTATACTACCCCATGTTATACCATCACTCAGGAGAGCTCTCTATACTAGCCCTATGTTATACCATCACTCAGGAGACCTCTCTATACTAGCCCTATGTTATACCATCACTCAGGAGAGCTCTCTATACTACCCCTATGTTATACCATCACTCAGGAGAGCTCTCTATACTACCCCATGTTATACCATCACTCAGGAGAGCTCTCTATACTACCCCTATGTTATACCATCACACAGGAGATGTCTCTATCCTAGCCCTATGTTATACCATCACACATAAGACCTCTCTATACTACCCCTATGTTATACCATCACACAGGAGACCTCTCTATTCTGTCCCTATGTTATACCATCACTCAGGAGACCTCTCTATTCTGTCCCTATGTTATACCATCACTCAGGAGACCTCTCTATTCTATTCCTACATTATACCATCACACAGGAGGCCTCTCTATTCTATCCCTATGTTATACCATCACACAGGAGAGCTCTCTAATCTATTCCTATGTTATACCATTACTCAGGAGAGCTCTCTATTCTACCACTATGTTATAACCTTGGTTCCTTTCATTATCCCTACGTTATTGCTTGTTCTCTCTCTATATATTATCCTGGCTCTGGTGACCTCTCTCTTTTATCCCTATGTTATACATTGGTCCTGGACATCTCTATTGTGCCCCTATGTTATTCCCTGGTTCAGAAGAGCAGTTCTTTCCTCTATGCCCATATTATAGCTTGGTTGGCATTAGCTATACACACACAGAGTATGTGCCCCGATTATATAGGAAGCCCTGTCTACATTTCTGTATTATTATACAGATCACACCCTGAAGGAGACACCAATAACTAGAGAGGTGCCCACCTCCCAGCACTGCCTACCACAGCCGCGTAGTGCTCTACAATAAGGGGGTTTAAGAGCAGTGCCATAGAGATGCCGCCACAGCATGGCAGTGCCCTATAGTAAGGGATTTATGGCAGGGTCCTATAAAAAAGGGACTAGCTGGCAGGGCCTATAAGTGAGGAATGGATAACAGTGCCTTAGAGATGCCCACCACAGCCCGGCAGCGCCCCACACTCAGGGACGCCCGGCAGCGCCCCACACTCAGGGACGCCCGGCAGCGCCCCACACTCAGGGACGCCCGGCAGCGCCCCACACTCAGGGACGCCCGGCAGCGCCCCACACTCAGGGACGCCCGGCAGCGCCCCACACTCAGGGACGCCCGGCAGCGCCCCACACTCAGGGATGGCCGGCAGGGCCTATAAGTGAGGAATGGATAACAGTGCCTTAGAGATGCCCACCACAGGCCGGCAGCGCCCCACACTCAGGGATGGCCGGCAGCGCCCCACACTCAGGGATGGCCGGCAGCGCCCCACACTCAGGGATGGCCGGCAGCGCCCCACACTCAGGGATGGCCGGCAGCGCCCCACACTCAGGGATGGCCGGCAGCGCCCCACACTCAGGGATGGCCGGCAGCGCCCCACACTCAGGGATGGCCGGCAGCGCCCCACACTCAGGGATGGCCGGCAGCGCCCCACACTCAGGGATGGCCGGCAGCGCCCCACACTCAGGGATGGCCGGCAGCGCCCCACACTCAGGGATGGCCGGCAGCGCCCTATTCTAATGGATGGCTGGCAGCGCCCTATACTAATGGATGGCTGGCAGTGCCCTACACTCAGGGATGGCTGGCAGCGCCCCACACTCAGGGATGGCTGGCAGCGCCCCACACTCAGGGATGGCTGGCAGCGCCCCACACTCAGGGATGGCTGGCAGCGCCCCACACTCAGGGATGGCTGGCAGTGCCCCACACTCAGGGATGGCTGGCACTGCCCTATACTAATGGATGGCTGGCAGTGCCCTACACTCAGGGATGGCTGGCAGTGCCCCACACTCAGGGATGGCTGGCAGTGCCCCACACTCAGGGATGGCTGGCAGTGCCCCACACTCAGGGATGGCTGGCACTGCCCCACACTCAGGGATGCCCGGCAGTGCCCTACACTCAGGGATGGCTGGCAGTGCCCTACACTCAGGGATGCCCGGCACTGCCCAGCAGTGAGGGTTCCTGGCAGCCCCAGTATAAGGCCAGGCCTGCTCAGCACACAAGATGGAGGAGGCAGCAGACACATACTCACCATGTACAGGGTGAAGGGGAAGCAGAGCAGGAATAGCCATATGTAGAGGTGCAGGGTGTTCACGAAGGTGCTCTGATGAGGGTCGTAGTACCAGCCCCCGGTGATGGAAGCCCAGACTCCCTGCCGGAGGATCTGCAGCGTCTGAGACCCCATGGTCCTCCGTCAAACCCCCCTCCTCCTCCGGGCCGCCGCCGCCGCCTTCACCTTCCCGTCCTCACAAGGATAGGGACACAACGACTGGAGACAGGCCCGGGCGGCCTCACGGCGGCCATTTTATCCCCTCTCACCCCCGGAGGAAGCTCGGGTCCTCCAGCGACGAGCGGCCTGCCTTCTACGTTCGTTCTCCCCTCAGTACAACCATAAAGTGGCGTGTAGAACGTCTCCTACAGCTGCTGGCGGAACTGCTATCGCCACCCAGCGGCCGCTCCTAGAATTGCAGCTAGCACATCTGTATCATTGCCCAGCAGTGTGGCTCTCCAGCTCTCCTCAGTGCATGATGGGAGTTGTAGTTTTGCAACAGCTGAAAAGTGACATGACCGGAGACATTGTTCTAGTGTATATATGCACAGGTGGATTGAATGGACCATTTAGACAACTTGTATAATGTAAGCTTTGAGGAAAAACTTTTTGTAAATTTTTGAATTTTAATATTTTAATTTATTCATTGTATAATTTAATATAAATACAACCTGTAATGTATTTATATATTTAAATAAGCGTTGCAGAATCTGTTGGCACTATACAAATACTTATTATTATTATTTTTATTATTATTATTATTAGAAACAAAAATAAACGCCTACATGTTTGTCATGTTTTTTAATGCTGTTTTTGTTTCTTTTTTGTGCATAGTTTTTTAAAGTTGCAGCAGGCCATTTTGTTTTTACTGTTTTCATGCCTTATTTTTCCCATAGACCTCTATAGGTTGGAAAAACAAAACACTTGAGTGTTGCATATAGCTTTTTTTTAATTTAGAGTAACCATTTACTTCCATCAGGCCTAAGTACTATACAGAGGGACCTACCTACTATATAGGGGCATAGAGAGGGCCTAAGTACTGTACAGAGGGATCTACCTACTATACAGGGGCATAGAGAGGGCCTAAGTACTGTACAGAGGGCCCTACCTACTATACAGAGGCATAGAGAGGGCCTAAGTACTATACAGAGGGGCCTACCTACTATACAGAGGCATAGAGAGGGCCTAAGTACTATACAGAGGGCCCTACCTACTATACAGGGCATAGAGAGGGCCTAAGTACTATACAGAGGGGCCTACCTACTATACAGGGGCATAGAGAGGGCCTAAGTACTATACAGAGGGCCCTACCTACTATACAGGGGCATAGAGAAGGCCTAAGTACTATACAGAGGGACCTACCTACTATACAGGGGCATAGAGAGGCCTAAGTACTGTACAGAGGGCCCTACCTACTATACAGGGGCATAGAGAGGGCCTAAGTACTATACAGAGGGGCCTACCTACTATACAGGGGCATAGAGAGGGCCTAAGTACTAAACAGAGGGGCCTACCTACTATACAGGGGCATAGAGAAGGCCCAAGTACTATACAGAGGGACATACCTACTATACAGGGGCATAGAGAGGGCCTAAGTACTGTACAGAGGGCCCTACCTACTATACAGGGGCATAGAGAGGGCCTAAGTACTATACAGAGGGCCCTACCTACTATACAGAGGCATAGAGAAGGCCTATGTACTATACAGAGGGGCCTACTTACTATACAGTGGGACAGAGGAGCTTACCTACTACACAGAGGGACAGATTCAGTCTAATAGTATACATGGGGCACATAAACAGAAGCTAACTTCTACAGAGGGGGGTCCAACTACAATAGAGGGGTAACAGAGAAGGCCTAAGTACTATACAGAGGGGCCTACCTACTATACAGGGGCATAGAGAGGGCCTAAGTACTAAACAGAGGGGCCTACCTACTATACAGGGGCATAGAGAAGGCCCAAGTACTATACAGAGGGACATACCTACTATACAGGGGCATAGAGAGGGCCTAAGTACTGTACAGAGGGCCCTACCTACTATACAGGGGCATAGAGAGGGCCTAAGTACTATACAGAGGGCCCTACCTACTATACAGAGGCATAGAGAAGGCCTATGTACTATACAGAGGGGCCTACTTACTATACAGTGGGACAGAGGAGCTTACCTACTACACAGAGGGACAGATTCAGTCTAATAGTATACATGGGGCACATAAGCAGAAGCTAACTTCTACAGAGGGGGGTCCAACTACAATAGAGGGGTAACAGAGAAGGCCTAAGTACTATACAGAGGGGCCTACTTACTATACAGGGGGACAGAGAGGGCATAAGTACTATAAATGGGAACAGAGGACCTTACCTACTATATAGGGCTGGTTCCTGTGTATGGCGCAGTGCCATTCACAGGAACCTGGCCAGCGGTGAAGAGCTGGAGGTGGGAGGCTTGCCCCCAGTGGGAGGAAACCCCTGCCCCTTTATGACGCGGCTCCATTGATTCTAATGTTATACAGAAGCCAGGGGGGTCTAATACTGTATGAGGGGACAGTGTGGAGACAGTACTGTGTATTACTACTGTATGGGGGCACAGAGGGGCCTAACTACTATATGTGGCACAAAGCAGGCACTGTTACTGTGGGGGCAATATAGATGGGGAGTTTGTATAGAGGTGAGGATGGTGATGGAGCGAAGAGTCTAAAATATTTGTCTGGGAGATGCTGTGGAGTCATGTCATTGCCAGGAGAAGCCTTCATAATAGCAGACACAGGCTGAATGGAGAGGAAAAGTAAAGGACTCCAATCTGAGAAGACTCCCCCTATTAATCACTGGATGTAACCGCACTGTAATCCCTGTAATACCATATACATTTGGTATTTACCTATGGCAGGGAATATTAGTATTTATATTGTGGATTTTACTCTGTAACTGCATGATGATGTTAGTTATGTGGGGGTAATGGTCATGGTGTGGCGGTATTATTTTTCCCATGTATGGTATATTGGATTTGCTCAGTAACAGTATGGTAGCATAGTTGCCAACATTTTAAAAATGTTTCCAGGGTGGGGGTGGGGGTGGGGCTTCACAGGACATGGTTTTGCTGGGACTGTCTCCTCAAAATCGGGACTATTGGCAACTATGTGGTGGTAATATGTATGGGAATGATATTTGCTCCTTGTACACTGTACCTTGTACAAGTATATGATCTTGCAAGTGGTTTAGGAGCTGGTAGCTAAAGGAAGAGTGAGGGTACTTTGCAGAAAGAAGTGCTTTGCAGTTGAGAAAGAGTGGAAGTATTGCCAGAGGGGCCTTGTCCAAGGTAGAAGTGTACTCTGCTAGAACAGTAGAGGTGTGTAGAAGAAGAGATAGAGAATACTCGTCTTCATGGATGACTTGTAGTCTGACCACCTTATGCCCCCTAGTTGCGAGCTACCTGTCCTAAGTGGCCTAATATGAGCCCCAGGCCTTGTTATCTGGGCCAAGCAGACTCCCGAGACTTTCCAGTTGTCCTGTGCTGCGCAGTGAAATACGTACACTTCCCGTACCTTTGTTCTACTGGGGTCAGTTGCTATGACTCCTACGGTAACTGACCTGCACTTTGTAGAGAGGTTCCTGGCGTAGACAAGATGATCCCTAGTTGGCTTTTCTCCCCCTGTGGAGTTCTAGCACTGCATAGCGGTTCTGAATAGGTTAGAGAAAGGAGGGAAAGCACCTGCACCTGTGTGTGGACAAAAGGCAACATGTGACATACAATGGTTAACCTTTGGAGCTCAAGCTGTGCATAGAAACAGGTTACTAGCAAACACAGTAGTGAGATCTAGTGGGAAAACACTAACTGCAGTGGATACCCGAGGGAGCTACTCAGGTGCAATAAGACTTAGGGGCCCGTACTGGGTCACTACAATAACACCATTGATTTTTGAGAATATTGGAGAAGAAATAAAAAAAAACTAAGCAAGTGCACCCATATGATGTTTTTAGCCAACAGATGACTTGTATTGGTCCATATAAAACAGCTCAGGTTTTATATCTGAATAATCTGTGATAAAATTACATTGGAGCCGCCATTGGTTGATGAGGGGAAACACCAGACAGTGGGAGTGTTAGGCAGCTTGATAAATCTGGGCCATTGTGTCAGACGTCGTCGCCTCCCATGCCGCCAGGCTGCTTATCCAGTTCAGCCACCACTCAACAGGAATCTGATAGAAAGATAAAGGAGAGGAAGAGGGAAGGGTAAACAAAGAAGAGTAAGGACAATCAGAAACTATATCCGACAAGTGGCTACCAATCTGACATTGTGTGGAACATGATCCCATAGGGTGACATTGAGTGGAACAGACAGTGAGTGTGGACCCTCTATGGTATTGAGCATTACTTGGCCGATTATCGGCTGCTCAGGCCGATAGTCGTTTGGTGTAATAGCGCGTGTCGAAAGGGAATGATCAGCTGATATGCACGATGTCGGCTGATCGTAGTGTTTCAACATGTTGAAAAATCCCGACTTGTGCCGTAACGGTCTGATGCTCGCCTTTGAGTAATATGAACGGCTGCAGCAGACCACCACTCACTTCAATGGGGAGCTAAGAATTGCAGATCTAAAAATTGTTGGTGTGGCCCCTCCTGCTGCTTCCCGCTCGTTGTTTGTATGGTTATAGTAAGCGGGAATGAGGGGGAAGAGAGCACTAACAGGTTTGTGCTCGCTTCCCCTGTGTTACTTCCTTTAGTGCCCTCTTGGTTTTCACCCGTTATCCGGCTCCAGGATGTGGAAGCTGGAGTTCTGTGGCTAGAGAACACCAGGTCGCTCCACCATTGTGGTCTGGTTTGACGGGTAGCTGGTTGCCAAGAACCAGAAGAAGCGGGTGCAACGCACCAGGGTACAGGCTGTGTATATATGGTCAGCGGGAGAGTCAGTGCAGTACCAGGGACAGGACAGGAATCGTAGTCAGAGGGGCGGGGCAGGCGGCTTCAGAGACAACAGGAGAGGCCGACACTACAGACAGGGGTCAGGCAATAAGCGTAATTGGAAGGTAATGCACATAGAGCACCAAGAATAGGATTGGGCCCTAGGGGGGTAGAGTGAACCTGGATTGGGAAAGACGCCTTTCGTCAGGGTGGCGTCTGCCAACAGGAGCCTTGAGAAGAGTCTTCTTGTGGCAGCCTGTGCATTGACAAGCAGGGACAGGAGGCAGAGGTGGAGGGATAGACTCCAAGCTTAGTAATTTCAGGATGGAAAGGTCCAGGGTCAGGGGGTCAGTATGAGTGACGGTGCGGCCATCTATACCAGCCTGAAAGAAAAACCCTATACAAATACTATGTGATGGTGTAAGTAGGACCCGAAGATGCCTCTGTTTTTCAGGGTTACCCAAGAAAAGTGCTATAAAAGGGGCCTACTAAGTTATATTGTGCTAAATGGGCTTAGCCAGGAAGAAAAGATAACAAAAACCGTAACCTCGTACGAGCGCTCATATCTACTGTGCGGCAGCACTGACAGAGAGAAAGCTATCGGCTCTCTCTCTGTCAGTCACCCCTTACTGACCACTGCAGTGATCACAAGAGGCCGCACTCTGCCCCTGGTGTCAGCACTCGAGTGACATCACTGTGCCGGCACCAGGACAAGGGGGGAGAGGCCTCTTGTGATCACTGCAGTGCAGCCACAAGAGGGAAGAGAAGAGGAAACGCCGGACCCAGGTGAGTATAGGTGTTTTTTTTTATGTTATATGGGAGGGGAAGAGTGCACGGGGCCTATATACTAAAGGGGGAGAGCACACAGGGGGGGCTATATAATACTGAGGGAGCTCACAAGGGGGCTATATACTACAGGGGGAGAGCGCGCAGAAGCCTATATACCACAGGGGGAGAGAGCACAAGGGGGCTATATACTACAGGGGGAGAGTGCACAAGGGGGCTATATACTACTAGGAAAGAGAGCACAGGGGGGCTGTATACTACAGGGGGAGAGTGCACAGGGGGCTGTATACTACAGGGGGAGAGCGCACAGGGGGGCTATATACTACAGGGGGAGAGAGCACAGGGGGGCTATATACTACTGGGGGAGTGCACACAGGGGGGGCTATATACTACAAGGGGAGAGCGCACAGGGGGGCTATATACTACTGGGGGAGAGCGCACAGAGGGGCTATATACTACAGGGGGAGAGCGCACAGGGGGGCTATATACTACAGGGGGAGAGCGCACTGGGGACTATATACTACTGGGGGAGAGCGCACAGGGGGGCTATATACTACAGGGGGAGAGAGCAAAGGGGGGCTATATACTACTTTGGGAGAGCTCACAGGGGGGCTATATACTACTGGGGGAGAGAGCGCACAGGGAGATATATACTACTTTGGGAGAGCTCACAGGGGGGCTATATACTACTGGAGGAGCGCACAGGGGGGGCTATATACTACTGGGGGAGAGCGCACAGGGGGGCTATATACTACTGGGGGAGAGCGCACAGGGGGGCTATATACTACTGGGGGAGAGCGCACAGGGGGGGCTATATACTACAGGGGGAGAGCACAAAGGGGGGCTATATACTACTGGGGGGAGCCCACAGGGGGGCTATATACACTACTGGGGGAGCAACAGAGGGGTAATATACTACTGGGGAAGAGCGCACAGGGTGGGCTATATACTAATGGGGGAGAGAGCACACAGAGGGGGCTATATACTAATGGGGGAGAGCGCACAGGGGGGCTATATACTACTGGGGGAGAGCGCACAGGGGGGGCTATATACTACAGGGGGAGAGAGCAAAGGGGGGCTATATACTACAGGGGGAGAGAGCAAAGGGGGGCTATATACTACTTTGGGAGAGCTCACAGGGGGGCTATATACTACTGGGGGAGAGCGCACAGGGGGATATATACTACTTTGGGAGAGCTCACAGGGGGCTATATACTACTGGAGGAGCGCACAGGGGGGGCTATATACTACTGGGGGAGAGCGCACAGGGGGGCTATATACTACTGGGGGAGAGCGCACAGGGGGGCTATATACTACAGGGGGAGAGCACAAAGGGGGGCTATATACTACTGGGGGGAGCCCACAGGGGGGGTATATACACTACTGGGGGAGCAACAGAGGGGTAATATACTACTGGGGAAGAGCGCACAGAGGGGGCTATATACTAATGGGGGAGAGCGCACAGGGTCATCAATTTTGTATGTAAATAGTTTGACAACCTTTGTGAAAAGTAACAAAACATGTTTCCTACTGATGTTCAGCTTAGACCTTCACCTGACAATAGACCCCGGTAAGTGGACCCTCACTAAAAATTGTTGAGTACCCCTGCCCTAGAGCAATATAAACATTTTATTAATGGAAATCTAAATCTAAAAAAAAAGTGCAAAGAGGGACAGAGGGACTCAAAAGTAGGGACTGTCCCTCCAAAAGAGGGACAGTTGGGAGGTATGTGATTGTGCTCGCACAGCTTTATTCACTACTACACACACGTAGGTACAAAATACACTCCAAAATATTTCTGTGTAAATGGATCAAAGACATGGCCAACATTACATGTATTTAACCAGATGCACATTGGTCTTTAGCTTGTAATTCACTTACTAATAGCTCATGCAGTTTGTCGAGATACTTGTGGAACCACAGAAGCTGGGCACATAGGTAGGACCTACCGGGACAGGGAGAACTTTACCCGAATGGAGACTTATGCGATTGTTCATCATTATGGAGGGATAATTTAGGACCAGTATCTAGATAAATGTTCCCCCTTATGATTAAAGTGAATGTACCATCAGGTACATTGCTTGGTGTTTTTCACATGAACAGGACCGGCGCGGGGATGCTGGTGGCGCTGTCCTTTTTTTTGAACCTGCGCACAGCGCCGGTCTATTCCCGAGCACCAGCTGGGCACGAAGCACTGGGGTCAGGCCCACCAGCCCCCAGTGTGACAAAACCTCCTCCTCTCTGTGTCTTCATTAGAATCAACGGAGTCACATAACATAGGGGAGATCGTCATACTGACTGACCGCGGTGCTGTCCCGAGTTTGTCCGGGAAGTGGACGCGGCTGCAGTTAGCAAGGGACACCGGAGATGCCATAACAGCGGAGGAGCAGGGAGAGGTAAGCACAAGATGTTTATTATGTCCCCCAACAGGGCAGAATTATATATAACAACATTTCTAACGTTGGATAACCCCTTTAAAAACATGTAAGGACTTGCAGTTTATGTAATTTCCCTTGTATGCACACACAGCGCCCTGACAGGTGAGGTGACAATAGTAATAATTATCACGTGACAATGACACCTGTCAGGAGGAGGATATATTAGGCTACAAGCCACTGCCGCTTCTTGAAGTTGATGTGTTGGAAACAGGAAAGTCAAGTAGGGTGAGGTGGGACTGTGCTATATACTCTGTATAACAGCCATAGAAATGTGCTATATTATCTGTATAACAGCCATAGAAACGTGCTATATACTCTGTATAACAGCCATAGGCATGTGCTATATACTCTGTATAACAGCCATAGGAACGTGCTATATACTCTGTATCAGGGGCGGATTAACTTTACCATAGGCCCCGGGCTGTTCACCAAGCCTGCCCCCCCCCCCACACACTGTAACTATGGAAGCACTAGCCTGGTGTTCATAGTACGGGACAGATAATGTCATGTTGTCCTGATTTGTGCAAAATTGCTATAAAAAAAAAAAACAGTGATTTTTTGCAAATCATGGCGGAAGTGTAGCCAGGAGACAGTACACCATTGAAAGTATAAGTCTTTTTGGGTGGTCATGGGCCCCCCAGGAGCTCAGGGCCCCGGGCTGCCGCCCAAAAAGCCCCTATTGTAATCCACTACTGCTCTGTATAACAGACATAGGAACGTGCTATATACTCTGTATAACAGCCATGGAAATGTGCTATATATACTCTGTATAACAGCCATAGGCACGTGCTATATACTCTGTATACTCTGTATATCAGCCATAGGACTGTGCTATATACTCTGTATAACAGCCATAGGTACATGCTATATACTCTGTATACTCTGTATATCAGCCATAGGACTGTGCTATATACTCTGTATAACAGACATAGGAACGTGCTATATACTCTGTATAACAGCCATGGAAATGTGCTATATATACTCTGTATAACAGCCATAGGCACGTGCTATATACTCTGTATATCAGCCATAGGACTGTGCTATATACTCTGTATAACAGCCATAGGACTGTGCTATATACTCTGTATAACAGCCATAGGACTGTGCTATATACTCTGTATAACTGCCATAGGACTGTGCTATATACTCTGTATACTCTGTGTAACAGGGAGTCTGGTTACAATAAAAAAGCCAATATGATCTCTAAAGAAAGAGCAGAGAAATAAAGGGAATAAAACAACAAACCATGGGAAAGAGAAGACTAATGTGTGTGAGAGGACAATGCACGGCCTGTTCTCCGTCCAGCTCCACGTAGGTGCAAAGTAAGTGTGAGAAAAGGATAGAGGAGACACCTGATCCCCCGGCTCACACTTTCCTTGACCCCCAGAAAGAGCAGGTGTTTACACCCCGCTACCATCTGTTCATGTCTTGGGAAGGAGAGACTATCCAGACCATGTTGCATTATGATTATCGCTCGAATTTTCGCATAAACGATCGCAATCGTACCGTGTAAACACAGCAAACGATCAAACGACGAGCGAGAAATCCTTCATTGTAATCTTTCAATATATTCTTAAATCGTCGTTCGTCGTTCACTGAAAATTCGCAGACCGCTTTGTGTAAACAGTCTTTCACCGATTTACCCTATGTAAAAGATCTTAAAAATGATCGCAATAACGATTTTTCTTACGAATTTTCAAATGATTTTTCAAACAATTTATTCGTCTAAACGCTGATCGTTATTAAAACCAAATTGTTGCTTCAAAATCGTTAATCATTCGATTGGGCGAATTATCGCTCTGTGTAAATGTAGCATTACTCTTCTGGTTGTATTTCTAATGCTGAAAATATATGCTGGGTTTATGCTGCGTTTACACGGAACGATTATCGTGCAAATTTGCACGATAACGATCAAATTCGTGTAAACGCTGCAAATGATGAAACGACGAACGAGAAATCGTTCATTTTGATCTGACAACATGTTTTAAAATCGTCCTTCGCAAAAAATTTGCAGATCGTTCCGTGTAAACAGTCGTTCGCTGATTTAACCAATGTGTGAGATACGCTTAAGCGATCGCAAAACGAATTTCTGTACGATGTATCGTACCGTCTAAACGCTGACCGTTATGAAAAAAAATCGTTACTCGACATCGTTAATCGTACGATCGGGCCAATTATCGTTTCGTGTAAACGCAGCATTACACGGAAGGATAATCGAATGAGTAACGATTTTGAAGCAACGATTTGGTTTTTATAACGATCAGCGTTTAGGAGGAGAAAAATCGTTAGAAGATTCGTTAGAAAAATCGTTATTGCGATCGTTTAAGCCCATCTTTCACATAGGGGGAATCTTTGAAAGACTGTTTACACAAAGCGATCTGCGAATATTTAGCGAACGACGAACGACGATTTAGAACATGTTCAAAGATCAAAATGAACGATTTTTCGCTCATTGCTTGATCGTTCGCTGTGCTGACATAAGCCAATTATCGCTCAAATGCGATCGTTATTGCGAAAATTCGTTCCGTGTAAACCCAGCAATATTCTACAAAATTAATGATTAATGATAATTTATTTGTAACCATTATTAGTGATTTTTCATTAATTAATTTATTATTTTTTATCATATTAATTTTATTTATTTATTTTACTTTATTTTCATTGTTAATTTAATGTATTTATTTATTATATTAATTAATTTTACTTTATTTTTTATTTATTTATTTATTTAACTATATTTATTTATTTATTTATTTATTGAATTGATTTATTTTATTTATTTATTTAGATAGTTAATTATCTATCATATTTATTATTATGCTAACAAGAGCATACATATTCATATAGATATATATAAACACCTAACAAGCGAGAGGAGTTCTCTTACCACCAGTCAGAGCATTGGTTAGTATGGAGGTTGGGAGTGGGATGCCATATATCACAGTGTTCCATTCATCCTCCATAGGACTTCCTAACCACACCGAGCACTTCCTACCCTGTGGAATCATTTGACATTGAAAATGAAGGCCAAAGCGCGGTGCATCTGCGGAGTGCCACCGGGTGATGTTATAACTGGTGAAGAGTTTGTTGAGGGAGCCCTGCCCCAATGTAGCAATGTACTCTGACGGAACTTTAAAGTGACCCTGCCCCCCACCCCCCTTTGTGCATTCTGACTTCTCTACGCAGGTGTAAGGGGTAAATTTTGCAGTTTTTATACCTTATATTATATCATAGGTCATGGTGCTTCTTCCAGTAAAAAGTCATCTTTTATCATATGCGGATTGCCCTACTTAGCCCCCTTATCACCACCATATGCCCCGCCCCCTTACATCATCGCCACATAGGCCCCTCCCCCTCAACGGCCATTGGAACAGGCCAGCCTAAAGGTCTAGGCCCCAACCCCTCTAGGTCGGCCCATACAATGGCTGCAGAGGGGGCGGGGCCTATGCGCCGATTACGTCATGGGGCGGGGCATACAGTGGCAATGTGGGCGAGGCCAAGTGGTGCTTTGGCCATGAAGCCCCGCCCAGGTAGCACTGTCCGCAGGTGATAAAAGATCTCTTTTTACTGGAACAAGCCCCATGATGTATGATATAGAATAAGGTAGGAAAACCGCTAAATTTACCCTTTACACCTGTGTAGAGAAGTCAGAATGCAAAAAGGGGGGGGGGGGGTTGGGGACAGTGTCATTTTTAAGATGTAAAGTATGAAGTTTACTTTTACCTGTATGCAGAAGAAGGAATAAGAGTAGCACTCACCAGAGACGTCTTCATAAACTTTTATTTCTTCATATCAAGAAGTAAAAAATGGACATAGTGCACACTGTGGACAGCGGCAGACGCTAACCAAGCAAGACCGCCTGGTTTGGTTAGAATCTGCCGTTGTCCACAATGTCTATTTTTTACTTCTTGATATGAACAAATAAAAGTTGGTGAAGACATAGTGAGTGCTAACACCAAGTAACTACTTTTTATAGGGGCTAAGTAACCTTAGCTACCCTAAGAGTGGCGACAACGAACATATTTAGGGTATCTAGAAATGTTAAAGGGATTATCCAGAATTAGACAAAAACATTGCTGCTTTCTTCCAGAAACAGTGCCACTTTTGTATTGAGGTTGTTTGTGGTATTGCAGCTCAGTACTATTAAACTGAATGGATCCAAATTGTAATACCATACCCAACCTGAAGACAAGAGTGGTGCTGTTTCTGTAAAAAAAAAAAACCTAACAGATAATGCTGCATAACACTTTAAAGTGGGAGTTGTGGCAACTTTTGGTATCATTATGATCCCCCACTAATCCATATTATTCAGTCCGTACCAGCACAGGCTCTTTGTCCAATGTCCCTCATCCAGAGGCGTAGAACCTGTTTATTTGCACAGTAGGCCTGTCAGAATGGCAGCACCTCCGCTCGTAGGCATCAGATTGTTCATAGTCGCACAGCTCAGCATGAACGCCACCGTGTGGAAATATAAATATAGAATTGGGTTTGCCTGGAAAGCATCACAAGGCAACTGGGGAGTGACTGTGTATCTCTAAGGTGTATTACATAAAGAAGAACCTGACCCTACACCTGACAATTACAGCTCATATGAAGCCGCCAGAAAGTGCAAAGTGATGTTATTATACGGGATGAGAGAGGTAAGAATAAATAATGAAAAAAGTTATCTAAGTAACAAAGTTAAAGGGGTACTCTGGAGAAAAAAAAATGTTTATAAATTAACTGGTGCCAAAAATTACTTCTATTTAAAAAGTTCCAGTCTTCCAGTACTTATCAGTTGCTGTATGTCCTGCAGGAAGTGGTGTATACTTTCCAGTCTGACACAGTGCTCTCTGCTGTCCATGTCAGGAACTGTCCAGAGCAGTAGCAAATCCCCATAGAAAACCTCTCCTGTTCTCCACAGACTGGAAAGAATACACAACCTCCTGCAGGACATACTACAGCAGCTGATAAGTAGTGGAAGACTTGATATATATATATATATATATATATATATATATATATATATATATATAAAAAAAAATTTTAATTATTATTATTTTTTTTTTTAGACAAGTCTATTTAAAAGAAAAAAAAATCACTGGAGTTCCCCTTTCAAATCTCATCACAGGTTTATTGAACACAATTGAAAAAAATTGTCTCCTGTTTTTCTATCTCTGCCAGAGAAGCCATTTGCAGGCTCCTAAGAAGGACGAGAAGTTTTGTACAGATTCTCAGCATTGAATTATGTTCTTGTTCTGGACAATATAAGAAAAGTGCACGATCTCTATCAGAGACTTGTTTATTTAGGGAGATACTATGGGGCAGACTTATCAAACATGGAGTAAAGTGAAACAGGCCCCGTTGCCCCTAGCAACCAATCAGATTCCACCTTTCATTCCTCACAGACTCTTTGGAAAATGAGAGGTGGAATCTGATTGGTTGCTAGGGGTGACTGAGCCAGTTTCACTTTACACCATGTTTGATAAATCTTCCCCTAAGTCTTTAGAGTCTTCCTGTCATCAGTTTTGATTATTTTGGGTCTGGTTATTCAGACCCCAAAGGATCGCTGGAGCGAGCTAGGGGAAGCACGGGCCTGGACGCTTCTCTCTCTATCCATGCAGGAGGTTGGTGATTATAAAATTCTAGGGCGTACAGGAGCAAGATACTGAATTATAACAAGTTTCAAAATTTTATTGCCTATCCGATCATCAAACAGCAACGTTTCGACCCCTCAGTGCTCAGTGTAATTGGACCCTTAGGCTGGGTTTACACTGTGTTTTTGCAATCCGTTTTTTTCTATTTGTTTTTTTGCAAGAAAAAAACGGATGCATTTGTGTGCATCCGTTTTGATCAGTTTTTCCATTGACTTTTATTTTTTAACGTACACAAAAGTACACAAAAAAACGGATGAAAAAAACGGATTGCAAAAACGCAGTGTGAACCCAGCCTTAGTAACAGGCGGAGTTATGCTGCGTTTACACAGAACGATAATTCGCCTGATCGTACGATTAACGATTTCGAAGAGCATTTTTTTTTATAACGATCAATGTTTAGACGGAACAATATATCGTACGGAAAAATCGTTTTGCGATCGCTTAAGCCTATCTCGTACATAAATAAAATCTGCGAACGACTGTTTACACGGAACGATCTGCGAATTTTTTGCAAACGACGAACGACGATTTAAGAACATGTTCAAAGATCAAAATGAACGATTTCTCGCTTGTCGTTTGATCGTTCGCTGTGTTTACACGTACCATTATTGTTCGAATTCGATCGTTATTGTGCAAATTCGCATGATTATCGTTCCGTGTAAACGCTGCACTAGTTACAGAAATAAACAAGGCAGTCAGTGATAATCCAGCGTCTACCACCAGGCAGGCCGTCCATTGTAGGGACCCCCAACAATCCGGACCTGAAGACAAACACCAATCTACACAATAAGACTGACCCCTTTTATATGTGTTATCTTGTATATGTGACAGTGATCTGATCCCGTCAGAGCCTATGTTCATTCTATTGAAATCAATGGGTACAGTGCAGGTACTGCATACTGAGAATGTTGGGAAGGGAGTGACTCCTATAATATATCAATATGTAGTGAGCTCCCCCTAGTGGTGGCAGAAAGAATATCGGAATTCAGCTTGACAACTACAGGTTCCCCAGGCATCTGATGTTGTCAGACTGTAGTCTGCTTCTCGTCAAACAACTGCCTTATATCCGATCCTCTCTGCCCCTGCTATCAGATTTGTTCAGGGCCCCTTCAATTAGCTGGTTGGCAAGGACACCTATCAATTTGATATTAATGGTTTATCTTAAAGGGGTTATCTTACTTTCACAGATAGCCCCACTCTTGTTTGCAGTTTGGGTGCGGTTTTGCTGCTCAGTTTCATTGAAGTGAATGGAGCTTAATTGCAAACCGCACCTGAACTGGAGACAAGAGTTGCTTTGTCTCTGAAAGAAAGTGACCATGTTTTGTAGCACTGGATAACCCTTTTAAGGATAAGGCACCCATCCATAAAAGCAAATCCTGAAAAGCCCCTTTAACTATTTCTATGTGGATGCTTTACCCCTATACTCTGGTGAGGCAACTGTACTCTTAAAGGGGTTGTTCGGGGAGTCTGACCTGTTCTGCTCCTGACATTTTCTACCTTCTTCACAGCTTGGAAGTATACCTTCCAAAATGACTGGGAAGGCAGCCCTCTGACTAGTAAACTGGGTGGACCATCAGGCATCTGCCCGGTACCCCAGATTGTCAGTCCGGGCCTGGTGGGAAGGCCTCACTCGTGAAGGTCCATGGGAACATTGGCAACCAGTTGGACATTGTGGATGGATTTCCCCAACTTGATGACTGCAGGTGCCCTCACCCCCTCTAATATCCTTCTGCAAATACCCCTGTTTAATGATTTTAGACAAGTCCTAAAAATCCTGCGACCACTGTATTGTGCACGGATGTCTAAACCTGTGCTGCTATGATTTTTCCATTTTGTGTTCTTTTGCACGGCCCAATGTTTTTGTGTGTGGCTGGCCGAGTCTATTATCCGCTAGTGCTGACAGTAAAGTTTTTTGTTTCAAGCTCAATGGTCTCCATTTCATCAGCCACATGCACTGGCACTATACCCGCACTGGTCAGACAGACTCAGTGACCGCTCAGGCTGATGCAGCATTGTGCTTGTAGAATACAGTGCAAACTATAAGGGGGAATAGGAAATCACCATTTGCAATACATTTTTAGCCCCATAGGGATCTATTGGGCACAGATACCCTTCAGGATTTTACTTGAAGGGTGTCCATGCCAGAAAATATATGTCCAGATAATGCATTTGGAATCTGTGGAATTCCAGATGCATTGCAACATCACTCGAGCTCATACAGCGCCAGAGGGCCGAAGGAGAAAAACTCCTATGTTTTTACAACCAGAAAACACTGATGGTTTCCATATCTTCATCCTCAGCACCCCATACACCAAAGATCGGTCCAACCCGCTGATTTTTTACTTTTAGGTATCTTTGTAAAGACAATCATTCAGCAAACTTCTCCTTCTCCTGATCAGCTGCTCTTTCCCTCTCATTGTGTAGGTTACCGGTCTCAAGATTACCTGAGATGGCTGATTGAGGATCAATGAAGTACTTCGGCTGTAGCTGCACTTTGCTCCAGTGCAGACAATAGCTGTGGGAACATCATAACTTGAATAAGGATTTGTCACCTCAGATGTAGGCGAAGATTGTCCCCTAGTGGTAGTTAACCCTCCATTTAGCAACCCATGAAAATGGAAAACACATACTAGCTCAAACACATTACTAAACCACCGCTAGACTAGTTCTGATCGACCCCAGGTTTATGATAGGTGCAGAATTGTGAGGTACCCAGCTCAAAGGTTGGATAATACAGTGGCAAACAAACAAGACACAAGTGCAGTGTTAACCCATAACAATACATCTGTCATTAGCCGGGCCATGCACTTGGCTCCCAGCACTGCCGGAACACACAGCTGTCCTGTCAAGCGCCCCAACGGTGTCCCTGGTAACCATCCAAATGCTAGGGGTGCGCCGGCGGCATCCTCAGCTACTACGCTGGGGCAGCATCCCCTGTGGTTTTGTACGAGAGGTTGGATTCCTAGGCCCCAATCCTGGGGCTGGGACTTCACCTCCCATATTGTGTTCCTGGTTACCTGATTCTGGCTTTTGACTTTTGGCTTTCGACTACCCTTTTGACTTACGTTTTTGTACTGCGCTGGCCGACTGTTGCAGACCTTACTATCCTGACCACGTATTATTGTGTTTGTCTGTCGTGTCCACATTTTGTGTAACACATGTGCAGGCGCTGGAACATCGCCCAGTCACCCGCTGCCGTTTAGGGCAGTTGCGGTAAGCAGGCAGGGTCAGCGGAGCAGGTGTCAGTGCTAGGGCATCACCTGTCTTGTGTCCTCCAGTGCCCTGGTCCTGACAACATCCTGATGTGCTAAGTACATCAGGATAGTGAGACACCTAGTGGCAAAGTAGTAAAACTGAAGACCTTCAGCTTATTAACAGACATTACAAAGTTATATTTCTTTTAATGTGTGTTGATTAAGCAGAAAAGGAAAAACGCTGCACTACCCCTTTAACATACCTTCATTCTTATGGGACACACGCTCTCATGGTCACGAGGTTGTGACTAATTGCATACCTTTCAGCAGTAACAGCCAGAAATATAGGTGTGGTGCTGCCCCAGTGTGAGGACCGACCGGTCACTTGCTAGATGGTGAAGTGTGCCTCCACTACAGTGGTGGTTGGTCGGGATATAGCTCAGCCAGATGTTAGGTTGTCGGGACGCCAGTGCCGGTAGGGCTCACAGGTATGGTGGCACACCTGCTTTTATTTTAGGGGGGCTGGCTATACCCTTTCCCCTGTGGTTGGTGACATGCTGGGCAGTGAGAGGGTCCCTTGGGCGCTTATCACAGTGGGACGGAGTGGAGTTGAGACCAACCCGGACTATCGGTACTTCCACCCACAGAAAGGGGAGATAAGCCAAGGAAGGTGACGTTACTGTGTAGGTGCTTAGTCCCGTTACCATAAATAAACTCTCTTATACTTTAGAAATACTTGATACTATGATATAAAATGGACTTCTGACTTGACAATATACTCTGGACTTGACCGACAAGACTTGTGCTGAGAGCTTGAGAGGTAGAATAGCCTTGCTGGCTTGGTTGCATGCTGAGAAGTAGAGTAAGTTCAGAGAAGTAGAGAGTAGGATGTCAAGAGAGTCCCAACCCAATGTAGTACTGTGCTCTGCTGGAACTTTAAAAATAGAATAAGTAGACTTGAGAGTAGAGAGAATACCCGTACCCGTGTTTTGACTTCCTTGTCTTTACACCACCTATTGCCCACCAGTGTCGGGCGACCCGTCCTAGAGGGTTACACAAGCCCCAGACCTTGTTACCTGAGGTGAGCAGAGTGGTCAGAGATTTCTGGTTACACCCGTGCTGCGAGATAGAGTACGTAGGCTTTTAGCAACTTTGCTCTATCCAGATCATTTCCTCTTTCGTCAGGATACGGTCCTGCACCTTTAGACTTGTTCACGGCGTTGGGTTGGAATGATCCCTGACCTCTCTGAGAGTGTTTAGCACTGCATAGTGTGTGGAAGTGCTGCTTTCAAGAAAAGAGTGTCCTTGTTACCCCTGCGTGTTCACTACCACCCCTCAGACTACACTGGACTTTGGCTCTAGCAGGGGACCTGGCATAAGCCAGGGCCCAACGTGACTGCTGTAGGGACCGTTCTGGCTTGGGTCCTCTCTGTACGGGAACCAGACTAAGACTCACTAACACTTCCTCTCCCCATGTGACTACCTTCTACAGGGTATGTAATACCTGCTGTTAGTGGGTGAGAAGAGAGTGCAGAGAAAGAAGGAAAAAAGAGATAGTTAGAGAAGAGGAAAGAGCTCTCATTGGTGCACAAATCACAAACAACAATAACCCCTTGAGTACTGCAGCTGTGCAATTCTTAAGCATACAATATACATAGGGTCCAAGCAGGACCCCAATTTGATTCCTTCTCCATTAACTTCTATAAGACAAGGAGCAAAAAGTGGTAATGAGACCCCTACTCTCCCAACCGGTGACTATCCCACAAGGTTTATGCAACTTTAAAGTGACTGTACCACCAGGCCCAGGCTGAAGCACTGGAGGTGGGCCGACCCACCCTTAGTGGGAGGAAAACCCCGCCCCCCTATGATAGGGTTCCATTGATTCTAATGGAGTCACGTCATGGAGGGGCTGGAGTTTCTTCCCATTAAGGGTGGGTCGGCCCACCTCCAGTGCTTTAGCCCAGGCCTGGTGGTACAGTCACTTTAATATATCTTTTGCAATGTTAAAGGGGTTGTCCAGCGAAAATAGTTTTCTTTCAAATCAACTGGTGTCAGGAAGTTATAGAGATGTTATTGACTTCTATAAAAAAAAAATCTCAAGTCTTTCCATACTTGTTAGCTGCTGTATGTCCTGCAGGAAATGTTGTTTTATTTTCAGTCTGACACACTGCTCTCTGCTGACATCTGTGGCCGAGACAGGAACTGTCCAGAGCAGGAGAGGTTTTCTATGGTGATTCATAGAAAACCGAGACAGAGTTCCTGTCTCGGCCAGAGATGTCAGCAGAGAGCACTGTGTCAGACTGAAAATAAAACAGCATTTCCTGCAGGACATAAAGCAGCTAATAAGTATTGGAAGACTTGAGATTTTTAAATAGTAGTCAATTACAAATCTTTATAACTTTCTCACACCAGTTGATTTGAAAGAAAAAGATTTTCGCTGGACAACCCCTTTAAAGGGGTAGTCCACCCAAAAAAAATTTCTTTCAAATCAACTGGTGCCATAAAGTGCCAGAGATTTGTAATTCACTTCTATTAAAAAATCTTAAATCTTCCAGTACTTATTAGCTGCTGTATGTCCAGCAGGAAGTGGTGTTTTCTTTCCTGTCTGACCCAGTGCTCTCTGTTGCCTCCTCTGTCCATGTCAGGAACTGTCCAAAGCAGGAGCAAATCCCCATAGAAAACCCCTCCTGCTCTCCAGACTGGAAATAATACAACTTCCTGTTGGGCATACAGCAGCTGATAAGTACTGGAAGGCTTGAGATTTTTTAATAGAAGTAAATTACAAATCTCTGTCACTTCATGGCAGCAGTTGATTTAAAAGAAAATTTTTTTGGGTGGACTACCCCTTTAAGGCTATGTTCACACACAGTATATTTCAGGCAGTATTTGATCCTCATAGCAACCAAAACCAGGAGTGGATTGAAAACACAGAAAGGATCTGTTCACATAATGTTGAAATTGAGTGGATGGCCGCCATTTAATGGCAAATATTTGCTGTTATCTTAAAACAGCGGCTGTTGTATTGAAATAATGGCCGTTATTTACCGTTATATGGCGGCCATCCACTCAATTTCAACATAGTGTGAACAGAGCCTTTCTGTGCTTTTGATCCACTCCTGGTTTTGGTTGCTATGAGGACCACAATACTGACTGAAATATACTGTGTGTGAACCCAGCCTAAAGATGATAAAAACCCATCTTAAAGGGGTACTTCAACAATTAAAAAAAAATCTTTCAAATCAACTGGTGCCAGAAAGTGACGGAGATTTGTAATTTACTTCTATTAAAAAAAAACTCAAGTCTTCCAGTACTTATCAGCTGCTGTATGTCCTGCATGAAGTGATATATTCTTTCTAGTCTAGAGAGCAGGAGAGGTTTCCTATGGGGGATTTGCTGCTGCTCTGGACAGTTCCTGACATGGACAGAGGTGGCAGCAAAGAGCACTGTGTCAAAATGGAAGGGATAAACCACTTACCGCTGAAATACAGCAGCTGATAAGTAGTGAAAGACTTGAAATTTATATTTTATAAATAGAAGTAATTTCAAGTTACAAATCTCTGGCACTTTCTGGCACCAGTTTGAAAGATTTAAATTTATTTTTTTTTTTGCTGAACTATATTCACATGTATATTTATAAGTTTTTAAGCGGTAGATTTTATACTGTGAATTTCATGACTCTCCAGCTGTAGCAAACTACAACTCCCATCATGCCTGGACAGCCAAAGCTTTAGTTGGAGAGCCAAGGTTCCCTGCCCTGGCCTAGCGGATGCTGTTACCATTGTCGGCCACTTGATGGCAGGCTTTTACTTGTGCAGCGTTTCCACTGCAGAGTGATTGAAACAATAACAGCGACAAAGCCGGATTGAGTCAGCACTTTGCTGCAGGTCCACGGCTCAGGTATGCTGGAATTCATTAGGCACATTGCCACATACATGAGGAAGTCGAGAGTTGCAGTAGTCAGAAGCATTTCCAATACCCCAGAGCAATGCCAATACATTTAAGATGCTGTTTATCAGCTTTTCCCAGCTGCAGAACTTAGTGCTGTGAATTACTATCCTGATTTATTTATGAGGAGTCGGCACAGACTGCAACATAACAAAACTTACCCACTTCCAGCACTGAACAGTGACGGCCTCTGTGCATACACATTGATAGAGTCTGTTGGTTTAACTTGTGAGACCCGTTGTGATCCTGAGATACAGCTGGGGGCAGCGCACGTCTCTCCCCGGCTGTCAATCAAATGCGATTCTTCTGCTTTATTGTAGTCTATAAAGCAGGGGTAGGGAACCTTGGCTCTCCAGATGTTGCAAAACTACAACTCCCATCAAGCTAAAGCTTTGGCTGTCCAGGCATGATGGGAGTTGTAGTTTTGCAAAAGCACAAGAGCCAAGGTTCCCTACCCCTGCTATAAAGTGAGAGAGCCAGATGTTTAGTTGGGGGAGTCACGTACATTGCCGCACACTCACCCCAACTAGATCTGGGGATCGCAACACGTTTCAGGTGTGAGAACCGGTGTAATCAGTAACTTAACAGCTTAAAGGGGTTATCCAGCGCTACAAAAACATGGCCACTTTTCCCCCTACTGTTGTCTCCAGTTCAGGTGTGGTTTGCAATTAAGCTCCATTTACTTCAATGGAACTGAGTTTCGAAACCCCACCCAAACTGGAGACAACAGTAGGGGGAAAGTGGCCATGTTTTTGTAGCGCTGGATAACCCCTTTAATTGCAAACTGCACCTGAACTGGAGACAAGAGTGGTGCTGTCTCTGAAAGAAAGTGGCCATGGTTTTGTAGCCCTGGATAACCCCTTTAATGTTCACACACCATCCAAATCCGTATAACACAACGGCCGTTTTTTTGCAGGTAAACATCATTTAGCAGAAAGCTGCAGCTCAGAACTGGGGGAAGGAGACTGAATAGATAATAACAAGTAGTATGGAAGGAATTGTTAGTCTCACCATGGTCAGCAACATATAAAAAGTTATGTGTCAGCGGAATACCCCTTTAATTTAACAAAATAGGGGTTTAACAGAGAATATAATTAATAACAAAAATTAAGCGTTATAACGTGTTCCAAACTCTTCACCCAGGTACATGTAAGTTCAAAGGTGAAGTCACTGCGTGTATGATATACGCCCCCTGTCATTATGCCGGACATCTTGTGGGAGTTTCACACAATACTCCTGCCATAGGAAACTTTTTTTTTTTTTTTTTTTGGTTAACAATGGGACATTTCCTGGCGGCCGATGTATTCTGCAAACCTGAAGTCAGGCTCAGCTTCCTGGCTCAGAATGACAGCTGTGAGGCAACGGTAACCCCAAAACAAGAGGAGACTCCAAACACATCAACATCTATTTACTTCCAATACGGAATGATACTCCTCCATGTACTCCTCCATGTACTCCTCCATATACTCCTCCATGTACTCCTCCATATACACCTCTATGTACTCCTCCATATACTCCTCCATATACTCCTCTATGTACTCCTCCATATACACCTCTATGTACTCCTCCATGTACTCCTCCATGTACTCCTCCATGTACTCCTCCATGTACTCCTCCATATACTCCTCCATATACACCTCTATGTACTCCTCCATATACACCTCTATGTACTCCTCCATGTACTCCTCCATGTACTCCTCCATGTACTCCTCCATGTACTCCTCCATGTACTCCTCCATGTACTCCTCCATGTACTCCTCCATGTACTCCTCCATGTACTCCTCCATGTACTCCTCCATGTACTCCTCCATATACTCCTCCATGTACTCCTCCATGTACTCCTCCATGTACTCCTCCATGTACTCCTCCATGTACTCCTCCATGTACTCCTCCATGTACTCCTCCATGTACTCCTCCATATACTCCTCCATATACTCCTCCATGTACTCCTCCATGTACTCCTCCATGTACTCCTCCATGTACTCCTCCATGTACTCCTCCATATACTCCTCCATGTACTCCTCCATATACACCTCTATGTACTCCTCCATATACACCTCTATGTACTCCTCCATGTACTCCTCCATGTACTCCTCCATATACTCCTCCATATACTCCTCCATGTACTCCTCCATGTACTCCTCCATGTACTCCTCCATATACTCCTCCATGTACTCCTCCATGTACTCCTCCATATACTCCTCCATATACTCCTCCATATACTCCTCCATATACTCCTCCATATACTCCTCCATGTACTCCTCCATGTACTCCTCCATATACTCCTCCATATACACCTCTATGTACTCCTCCATGTACTCCTCCATGTACTCCTCCATATACACCTCTATGTACTCCTCCATGTACTCCTCCATGTACTCCTCTATGTACTCCTCCATATACTCCTCCATGTACTCCTCCATATACTCCTCCATGTACTCCTCCATATACACCTCTATGTACTCCTCCGTGTACTCCTCTATGTACTCCTCCATATACTCCTCCATGTACTCCTCCATATACACCTCTATATACTCCTCCATGTACTCCTCCATGTACTCCTCCATATACTCCTCCATGTACTCCTCCATGTACTCCTCCATATACTCCTCCATATACACCTCCATGTACTCCTCCATGTACTCCTCCATGTACTCCTCCATGTACTCCTCCATATACTCCTCCATATACACCTCCATGTACTCCTCCATGTACTCCTCCATATACTCCTCCATATACACCTCTATGTACTCCTCCATGTACTCCTCCATGTACTCCTCCATATACTCCTCTATGTACACCTCTATGTACTCCTCCATGTACTCCTCCATGTACTCCTCCATGTACTCCTCCATATACTCCTCCATGTACTCCTCCATGTACTCCTCCATGTACTCCTCCATGTACTCCTCCATGTACTCCTCCATGTACTCCTCCATATACTCCTCCATATACTCCTCCATGTACTCCTCCATGTACTCCTCCATATACTCCTCCATATACACCTCTATGTACTCCTCCATGTACTCCTCCATGTACTCCTCCATATACACCTCTATGTACTCCTCCATGTACTCCTCCATGTACTCCTCCATGTACTCCTCCATATACTCCTCCATGTACTCCTCCATATACTCCTCCATGTACTCCTCCATATACACCTCTATGTACTCCTCCATGTACTCCTCTATGTACTCCTCCATATACTCCTCCATGTACTCCTCCATATACACCTCTATGTACTCCTCCATGTACTCCTCCATATACTCCTCCATGTACTCCTCTATGTACTCCTCCATGTACTCCTCCATATACTCCTCCATATACACCTCTATGTACTCCTCCATGTACTCCTCCATGTACTCCTCCATATACTCCTCCATATACACCTCTATGTACTCCTCCATGTACTCCTCCATATGCTCCTCCATATACACCTCTATGTACTCCTCCATGTACTCCTCCATATACTCCTCCATGTACTCCTCCATATACTCCTCTATATACACCTCTATGTACTCCTCCATGTACTCCTCCATATACTCCTCCATGTACTCCTCCATATACTCCTCCATATACTCCTCCATATACTCCTCCATGTACTCCTCTATGTACTCCTCCATATACTCCTCCATGTACTCCTCCATATACTCCTCCATGTACTCCTCCATGTACTCCTCCATGTACTCCTCCATATACTCCTCCATATACTCCTCTATGTACTCCTCCACGTACTCCTCCATATACTCCTCCATATACTCCTCCATATACTCCTCTATGTACTCCTCCATATACTCCTCCATATACTCCTCTATGTACTCCTCCATATACTCCTCCATATACTCCTCTATGTACTCCTCCATGTACTCCTCCATATACTCCTCCATGTACTCCTCCATATACTCCTCTATATACACCTCTATGTACTCCTCCATGTACTCCTCCATATACTCCTCCATGTACTCCTCCATATACTCCTCCATATACTCCTCCATATACTCCTCCATATACTCCTCTATGTACTCCTCCATATACTCCTCTATGTACTCCTCCACGTACTCCTCCATATACTCCTCCATATACTCCTCTATGTACTCCTCCATATACTCCTCCATATACTCCTCCATATACTCCTCCAAAGGCTCCTTGGTCCATCTAGCCCACCCTATTAGTACAGTGGTACCTTGGTTTAAGAGTAACTTGGATTAAGAGTGTTTTGCAAGAAGAGCCCACAGTTTTTCGAAATTGTGACTTGGTGTAAGACCATTGCTTTGGTGTAAGAGCTCCCTGTACTGGGTGGGAGGGCGAGTGGGGGAGAGGCATGGTCTGCATAGCGGGGTCTAAAGCCCTGTACTCTGACCCAGGAAGTCTCCCTCACCTTCCAAACCATAGCAGATCCACTTCAGGCTGGGGCTTACATCAGGGGACAGGACTGTGGAGGTAATCTCTCCATAGCTGTAACCCCTCTCTCCCCGGACAAAGAGTGCTGCATGTATGTGCCCACATATGTCCTGCTCCTTCATGCTCCCTGCAGTCTCTGTCAGTCCTTATGTTCCCCATCCTCTTCATTCCTGCTATAATGTGCCTGCACTCACATTCAGCTATACACACCGCTGCTATAATGTGCCTGCACTCACATTCAGTTATACACACTGCTGCTATAATGTGCCTGTACTCACACTCAGCTATACACACTGCTGCTATAATGTGCCTGTACTCACACTCAGCTATACACACTGCTGTATATAAAGCTTTCGTGTCTGTCCTCCTGTACAGCTCTGTGATTTTCACTTCTTGATTGGTCCATGCTGACTGCACCATCCCATCTATATACCCCCATCCTACACTGACTGCACCATCCCATCTATATACCCCCATCCTACACTGACTGCACCATCCCATCTATATACACCCATCCTCCACTGACAGCACCATCCCATCTATATACTCCCATCCTCCACTGACTGCACCATCTTATCTATATACCCCCATCCTCCACTGACTGCATCATCCCATCTATATACTCCCATCCTCCACTGACAGCACCATCCCATCTATATACTCCCATCCTCCACTGACTGCACCATCTTATCTATATACCCCCATCCTCCACTGACAGCACCATCCCATCTATATACCCCCATCCTCCACTGACTGCACCATCTCATCTATATACCCCCATCCTCCACTGACTGCTCCATCCCATCTATATACCCCCATCCTCCACTGACTGCGCCATCCCATCTATATACCCCCATCCTCCACTGACTGCTCCATCCCATCTATATACCCCCATCCTCCACTGACTGCGCCATCCCATCTATATACCCCCATCCTCCACTGACTGCGCCATCCCATCTATATACCCCCATCCTCCACTGACTGCACCATCCCATCTATATACCCCCATCCTCCACTGACTGCACCATCCCATCTATATACCCCCATCCTCCACTGACTGCACCATCCCATCTATATACCCCCATCCTCCACTGACTGCACCATCCCATCTATATACCCCCATCCTCCACTGACTGCATCATTCCATCTATATACCCCCATCCTCCACTGACTGCTCCATCCCATCTATATACCCCCATCCTCCACTGACTGCGCCATCCCATCTATATACCCCCATCCTCCACTGACTGCGCCATCCCATCTATATACCCCCATCCTCCACTGACTGCACCATCCCATCTATATACCCCCATCCTCCACTGACTGCACCATCCCATCTATATACCCCCATCCTCCACTGACTGCACCATCCCATCTATATACCCCCATCCTCCACTGACTGCACCATCCCATCTATATACCCCCATCCTCCACTGACTGCATCATTCCATCTATATACCCCCATCATCCACTGACTGCACCATCCCATCTATATACCCCCATCCTCCACTGACTGCACCATCCCATCTATATACCCCCATCCTCCACTGACTGCACCATCCCATCTATATACCCCCATCCTCCACTGACTGCACCATCCCATCTATATACCCCCATCCTCCACTGACTGCACCATCCCATCTATATACCCCCATCCTCCACTGACTGCACTATCCCATCTATATACCCCCATCCTACACTGACTGCACCATCCCATCTATATACCCCCATCCTCCACTGACTGCACCATGCCACCTATATACCCCCATCCTCCACTGACTGCACCATCCCATCTATATACCCCCATCCTCCACTGACTGCACTATCCCATCTATATACCCCCATCCTACACTGACTGCACCATCCCATCTATACCCCCATCCTCCACTGACTGCTCCATCCCATCTATATACCCCCACCCTCCACTGACTGCACCACCCGTCTATACCCCCATCCTCCACTGACTGCACCATCTCATCTATATACCCCCATCCTCCACTGACTGCACCGTCCCATCTATATACCCCCATCCTCCACTGACTGCACCATCCCATCTCTATACCCCCATCCTACACTGACTGCACCATCCCATCTATATACCCCCATCCTCCACTGACTGCACCATCCCATCTATATACCCCCATCCTCCACTGACTGCACCATGCCACCTATATACCCCCATCCTCCACTGACTGCACCATGCCACCTATATACCCCCATCCTCCACTGACTGCACCATCCCATATATACCCCCATCCTACACTGACTGCACCATCCCATTTATATACCCCCATCCTACACTGACTGCACCATCCCATCTATATACCCCCATCCTCCACTGACTGCACCATCCCATCTATATACCCCCATCCTGCACTGACTGCACCATGCCACCTATATACCCCCATCCTCCACTGACTGCACCATCCCATCTATACCCCCATCCTCCACTGACTGCTCCATCCCATCTATATACCCCCATCCTCTACTGACTGCACCATCCCATCTATATACCCCCATCCTCCACTGACTGCATCATCCCATCTATATACCCCCATCATCCACTGACTGCACCATCTCATCTATATACCCCCATCTTCCACTGACTGTACCATCCCATCTATATACCCCCATCCTACACTGACTGCACCATCCCATCTATATACCCCCATCCTCTACTGACTGCACCATCCCATCTATATACCCCCATCCTCCACTGACTGCATCATCCCATCTATATACCCCCATCCTCCACTGACTGCACCGTCCCATCTATATACCCCCATCCTCCACTGACTGCACCATCCCATATATACCCCCATCCTACACTGACTGCACCATCCCATCTATATACCCCCATCCTCCACTGACTGCACCATCCCATCTATATACCCCCATCCTCCACTGACTGCACCATGCCACCTATATACCCCCATCCTCCACTGACTGCTCCATCCCATCTATATACCCCCATCCTCTACTGACTGCACCATCCCATCTATATACCCCCATCCTCCACTGACTGCATCATCCCATCTATATACCCCCATCATCCACTGACTGCACCATCTCATCTATATACCCCCATCTTCCACTGACTGCATCATCCCATCTATATACCCCCATCATCCACTGACTGCACCATCTCATCTATATACCCCCATCTTCCACTGACTGCACCATCCCATCTATATACCCCCATCCTACACTGACTGCACCATCCCATCTATATACCCCCATCCTACACTGACTGCACCATCCCATCTATATACCCCCATCCTCTACTGACTGCACCATCCCATCTATATACCCCCATCCTCCACTGACTGCATCATCCCATCTATATACCCCCATCCTCCACTGACTGCACCATCTCATCTATATACCCCCATCCTCCACTGACTGCACCATCCCATCTATATACCCCCATCCTCCACTGACTGCACCATCCATCTATACCCCCATCCTCCACTGACTGCATCATCCCATCTATATACCCCCATCCTCCACTGACTGCATCATCCCATCTATATACCCCCATCATCCACTGACTGCACCATCTCATCTATATACCCCCATCCTCCACTGACTGCACCATCCCATCTATATACCCCCATCCTCCACTGACTGCACCATCCATCTATACCCCCATCCTCCACTGACTGCATCATCCCATCTATATACCCCCATCCTCCACTGACTGCATCATCCCATCTATATACCCCCATCATCCACTGACTGCACCATCTCATCTATATACCCCCATCTTCCACTGACTGCACTATCCCATCTATATACATCTGTAATTTACATCTATTAAAAAATCCCAGGTTTTTCAGTATTTATCAGCTGTTGTATGTCATAGACATAAACAAAGATATGCACGACATACAGCAGCTGATAAGTACTGAAAAACCTGGGATTTTTTAATAGATGTAAATTACAGATCTTTAGCACTTTCTGACATCAGTCGATCTGAAAGAAAAGATTTTGCCGAACCCGAAAATTTTGACAGGTTCGCTCGACACTAATCACATCCAACCTGTAGATAAGGGGGGCGCTGTTTCTGAGAAAAAGCAGTCATGTTTCTCTGATCCTGGACAACCTCTTTCAATTGTTTCAAAGTGGTCAGGTGCTCTGGTCCATGTGGTGCACCAGTGCTGACCTATCACCTATCCAGGTGATTTGTGAGCTGTATGGGGCTGCCTTGTGTTTGGTGTACACACCCCGACGTGTTTCTCCCCTTGGCAGGGCTCTTTTATTTCATCATTTTTTTTTTTTATTATTCTGAAAATAAATACAGAAATCATTATTTTTCATAATCATAATTTGAAAAATGAATGAGGTCCTCAGCGATCAATTTCCAAATTGGGTGAAAACGGCAAAGCACGCCACCTGATGTATACCTCACAACTTGTTGGCTATTATTTTTTTAAGGGCATTATACAGGATTCCAAAATTGTAGTTGCTTTCTTCCAGAAACAGCGCCACTCTCAGTTTCCATGTTGTTTTGCAGCTCAGTTCAATTAAAGGGGTACTCCGGCAATTTTTTCCTTTTTTAAATCAGAAAGTTATAAATTATACAGATTTGTACTTTACTTTTTTTAAAAAAAATCTCCAGTCTTCCAGTACTTATTAGCTGCTGTATGTCCTGCATGAAGTGGTGTATTACCTCCAATCTGACACAGTGCTCTCTGCTGCCATCTCTGTCCATGTCAGGAACTGTCCAGACCAGGAGAGGTTTTCTATGGGGATTTGCTGCTGCTCTGGACAGTTCCTGACATGGACAGAGGTGGCAGCAGAGAGCACTGTGTCAGACTGGAGAGAATACACCACTTTCTGCAGGACATACAGCTGCTCATAAGTACTGGAACACTGGAAATTTTTAAATAGAAGTAAATTACAAACCTATACAACTTTCTAATAATAGTTTATTTAAAATATACATTGCACGCCGTTTAAAAAAAAAGTTAACATGGAGAAAAAAATAAATAAATATATATATATATATATATATATATATATATATATATATATAGCTACAGTATATAATATATATATATTAACAATTATTCCTTGTCTGAACACCCATACAGACTATAAGCTCTACAGTAACAACATCATGCACAGTGCAGCACACTTCCACTTCACTTCATTGTATCCTGCAATGAAATGTTAAAAACTATTAAAGTTTTGTTTGAAGAAAAAAAAAAAAGCTGAGGGTCAGCAGGTTTGTAGACAGGAGGAGGCGTGAACTATAGGTTGAAGCGAGCGAAGTCAGCTAGCCAATCAGATACGGAAGCGAAGTTGATGGACGGCGGCGCCGGCCAATGAGATGACTGAGCGGCTCGCGAGCTGCCAGCTTCCTTCCCTCTTTCACTGACAAGAAGGAGGTGTGGGGGGTGCCGGGCGGATGGGTGCGGGCAGCAGATAGCGGGCGCTGGGCAGAGGAGAGATGCTGCGGGTCAGCCTCTTGGTGCCTACAGTCTACGAGTGAAGTAAAGTGCGGGACTCGGCTGCAGACGTAGAAGTGGACTAGGCCCAGCGTCTCTCTTTACGGCCGTACCCTGTGCTCCTGCAAGTTCTGCTTCCTAAGGAGCTTTAGACATCATCTCCTCACCTGACCGGAGTGCTAGGCCGTGTGGACCCTGCGTGGTGGGGGCCCTCATGCTGGTAACCGTCATCGTTCATCCAGAGCCTCCTGGTGCTGCAGCCTTTCCTCCTGCACTGACTGCACATCACCTGTCCCCGTGCTCCTCCTGCACTGACTGCACATCACCTGTCCCCGTGCTCCTCCTGCACTGACTGCACATCACCTGTCCCCGTGCTCCTCCTGCACTGACTGCACATCACCTGTCCCCGTGCTCCTCCTGCACTGACTGCACATCACCTGTCCCCGTGCTCCTCCTGCACATCACCTGTCCCCGTGCTCCTCCTGCACATCACCTGTCCCCGTGCTCCTCCTGCACATCACCTGTCCCCGTGCTCCTCCTGCACATCACCTGTCCCCGTGCTCCTCCTGCACATCACCTGTCCCCGTGCTCCTCCTGCACATCACCTGTCCCCGTGCTCCTCCTGCACATCACCTGTCCCCGTGCTCCTCCTGCACATCACCTGTCCCCGTGCTCCTCCTGCACATCACCTGTCCCCGTGCTCCTCCTGCACATCACCTGTCCCCGTGCTCCTCCTGCACATCACCTGTCCCCGTGCTCCTCCTGCACATCACCTGTCCCCGTGCTCCTCCTGCACATCACCTGTCCCCGTGCTCCTCCTGCACATCACCTGTCCCCGTGCTCCTCCTGCACATCACCTGTCCCCGTGCTCCTCCTGCACATCACCTGTCCCCGTGCTCCTCCTGCACATCACCTGTCCCCGTGCTCCTCCTGCACATCACCTGTCCCCGTGCTCCTCCTGCACATCACCTGTCCCCGTGCTCCTCCTGCACATCACCTGTCCCCGTGCTCCTCCTGCACATCACCTGTCCCCGTGCTCCTCCTGCACATCACCTGTCCCCGTGCTCCTCCTGCACATCACCTGTCCCCGTGCTCCTCCTGCACATCACCTGTCCCCGTGCTCCTCCTGCACATCACCTGTCCCCGTGCTCCTCCTGCACATCACCTGTCCCCGTGCTCCTCCTGCACATCACCTGCCCCCGTGCTCCTCCTGCACATCACCGGTCCCCGTGCTCCTCCTGCACATCACCTGTCCCCGTGCTCCTCCTGCACATCACCTGTCCCCGTGCTCCTCCTGCACATCACCTGTCCCCGTGCTCCTCCTGCACTGACTGCACATCACCTGCCCCCGTGCTCCTCCTGCACTGACTGCACATCACCTGCCCCCGTGCTCCTCCTGCACTGACTGCACATCACCTGCCCCCGTGCTCCTCCTGCACTGACTGCACATCACCTGCCCCCGTGCTCCTCCTGCACTGACTGCACATCACCTGCCCCCGTGCTCCTCCTGCACTGACTGCACATCACCTGCCCCCGTGCTCCTCCTGCACTGACTGCACATCACCTGCCCCCGTGCTCCTCCTGCACTGACTGCACATCACCTGTCCCCGTGCTCCTCCTGCATCGACTGCACATCACCTGTCCCCGTGCTCCTCCTGCATCTCTTATCTCTATTACAGGGCCCAGGAATCACCACTATGATGCTTGAACCCTAAGAGCTCTGGAAACTTTCATTGGGATCCTGTATTGTGGTGGATTCAGGAGACCCCCCCCATTGGCTCCCACAGTACATGTGTTGGACTCTGTACTACCAGGAGTACTCACCCTCTCGTACCCTATTACAAGAAGTACTTACCGTCTCTTATTTGGTATTACAAGGAGTACTCACAGTCTCAGACTCTCTTAAAAGGAGTACTAACCTTCTCGGATTCCATTACAAGGAGTACTCACTTTCTTGGATTTTATATTACAAGGAGTACTCACGTTCTTAGATTCTGTATCACAAGGAGTACTCACATTCTTGGATTTTATATTACAAGGAGTACTTACATTCTGGGATTCGGTATCACGAGGAGTACTCACATTTTCGGACTCTATTACAAGGAGTACTCTACTTTCTCGGATTCGATATTACAAGGAGTACTCACGTTCTGGGATTCTGTATTATAAGGAGTACTCCCTTTCTCGGACTTGCTTTCAGTCTCTGAAGTGCAGTGCATGGGCACCAGGCTCCATACACCAAGCTTCACCTATGGATCGCTTCAATGGAGCCCCTCAGATCTCTGCTCTCCCTGCCCGGCAGTAGCAAAGTCAGAGGAATAGCCAATGCATCAGTGTTACCGGTGCCGTTGGTTACCGATGATGAAGAAGATCAGGAGGATAGAGAGAGTACTCCCACTAGACAGGAGTTTTTGGAGGAGTATGATGGGGGTGGAGAAGGAGGTGCTGGAGGCATTGGAGAGCAACCTCCCGACTCCCTCTCCAACCCATTGTATTGGACTGCAGTGTTTGACTATGAGGCTTCTGCGGAGGATGAGTTGACCCTTCGCCTAGGTGACTTGGTACAGGTGCTGTCCAAGGACTCGCGGGTGTCTGGAGACGAGGGATGGTGGACTGGAAAGATCCAGGACCGGGTGGGCATCTTTCCTAGCAATTACGTGACCAGAACTCAAAGTTTCTCCAGTAAACTACAAGGAAAACGAGTGGAGGAGCTTCCCTGCTGCCCGGCGTCTGCTCTGCAGTGTAAGAGAATGTGATTTCTTGCAGAAAAACCTGTTTTATTGATTGTCACCTGCGCTGCCTAGTAGGGTATGATTGGCAGCAATGTCATAGGTCGGGTCTTTAGCCTGTATACCACATCATGGGCACATATAGGTGATATTGGCAGGAGCGGACACATGGCCAGTCAGGTCACAAGGAGCAAAAGGGCCAAAGGTTGTTGACCTCAGCCTTTTTGCTGTCCTTGTCATCACTGACCCCTTACCAGTCTTAAAGGGGTATCCCGCTCAAACATAACTTTTCATATGTTGCTGCTCATGGTGAGACTAACAATTCCCTTTCCTGAGTTCTGAGTTGCTGCTTCCTGCTGAAGACACAAAAATCTGTGTGTGAGCTTTTCTCTCTGTCTCTCCCTCCTCCCCCTTCCTTCTGAGACGGCTGATGTAAACAAGTCCCTGGCAGGCTGTATCTGTAACTTTTTTAGCTTCTTTGTAATGCTGGGAGGGATAATCACAGTGAGTTTATCAGCAACTTGACCTCAGAATAACGCTCCCAGCATTACAAAGAACCTACAATGTTGCAGATAAAGCCCGCTAGGGACTTGTTTACATCAGCCCTCTCAGAAGGGAGGGGGGAGGTGGGGGAGACGGAGAGAAAAGCTCACACACAGATTCTTGCGTTTTCAGCAGAAAGCAGCAGCTGAGAACTGGGGGAAGGAGAGTGAATAGATAATAACAAGTATGGAAGGAATTATTAGTCTCACCATGGGCAGTTTGAGTGGAATACCCCTTTAAGCTTTTTAAAAGGCTCAGACCTACAGTACCTCTACTGATTCCATAAAGCGGGGTGTCTTAACATGTGGCCCTCCAGTTGTTGCAAAGTTACAATTCCCATCATGCCTGGACGGCTAAAGCTTTGGCTGTGCAGGCATAATAGGAGCTGTAGTTATGAAACAGCTGGAGGGCCGCTGTTTGACACCCACACCATAAATCAAGACTGGTGATGTAGTGCTGCACCCTCTTTACCGCTCTGTTCTGGGCCACCTTGTCGCATGGTGTTACTGTGATGCAACGCAACAGACACCAGAAATCCTTCTGTTCCCCATTAAAGAGAACCACCCACCCCATCCCTGGATAGGCCCTCGCATAAGCACCTGCTCCTGTTTGTGTCGCTCCCAGTGCTGGTCCTGCCATGGAGATCTGGCCGTTGGAGCAGTATTTTCCTATGGCCATTGGACTCCTCTCCGCTTATTTACATATTGAGCGTGCAGATGAGCAGACGACCAGATCTCCATGGCGGGATCTGCACTGGGGGCGGGTATGTATGCAGGGCCCTATCCAGGGGTAGGGAGGGTGAGGGGGGAGGTTGCCCGGGGTGACAGGTTCCCTTTAAACGCAGCACATCTCACAAGCGTTCCAGTCCATTTGAGCCTGAGCGTTCAGCATTAGATTGCCGGTGGCTGAAGAAGTTGGATGCAGCCCTATGGAGGCCTGGAAAACATGGATACAGCCTATGGCCCCATTCACATGTCCAGTGTTTTTCAAGGAGCCTGATTTTATGTGCTCTGTGAAAAACACTGGAGGGTGCTGGATTGGGGGTCAGGAGGCAATGGTGTTGTCCGCAGGAGGGGGGGGGGGAGATGGGAGTGGGGAGAGACATTCGTGCCATGATTCGCACTATAACCTGTCCTATTTTTTGCGGCAAGGATGCTGGTACAGATGTTATGAATGCACACATGGGATTTAACAGCCCTAAAATTTTCCATGGTTGCGGATTTGAGACCATGGAAATTTTTATGGGATGTTTGAATAAGACCTATGACTGTATCCATGTTTTCCAGGCAGCCTTATGGTTGCATTCAACTTCTTCACCGGTAATCAAATACCACACGTTTAAGCTTTCACGGACTCAAGCGCACTCGAGATTTGCTCATATGACCATTGGGCCTGCCTAAATCTTACAAGCTCCATCTGTCTTTTCTTATATTTAGACGACATATTCAGTCAGCCCTCCTGAAATGTGAGGGTGACCCTGGGCCGGGGATGGGCTATTACTATAGACATTAGGAACCAGGAGGAGCGCCCCAGGAGTTGGGCCATGCTTTCCACACGTAATGCAGATTTGAACGAGCCATGTCGCATATTCCAGGCAACAAAAAATCATCAGAAAGGCCTTATACCCAGTCCCCAGCCCATGGCTAAATACAAGGATGGTAAAATACGTGGCAGAAATCTGAGAATTTGCTTTGAATTTCTGCCTTTTAGAGTTCATAGAAAACGTCTCCGGCTCCTGGGATCCGTCAAGCGATAAGTCAGCCGGTCAGATTGGTTTCTGTGCTGACAGTATTGATCGGGTGTGAGAATTCTAATCATTCCTGGTTGTTCCGTGCCAATAATTTTCTGTTTAGTGAATGCAAACGTTAGGCCGCACGGAGGTCATAGTGGGGGGTTGGGGGTCCAGAGCTACAGTACTGAGAAGTAGTCCGGTTATGTGTTACCTAGTTGGCCATTCATTCAAGAAGTGTCTGGTAAAGCACGTACTACATGGCTATTGGCTATAGTGCAGGCAGTGCAGCCACAAGTTTGCCGTGTTGCACTGCAGCTAATTAAGTTAAAGGGGGTCCTGCACATCACCCTTGAAGAGATGTACGGCAGCTTTTGGGGTCGCTACCTGATGACATTCACTTTCACTATCTGTGATGAAGCGGGGACCTTGGGCCGCACAGTCTGTGTTGCAGCTAAAGTCACTGGTTAGCCCTAAAGCACAGGTGTCAAAGCGGCAGCCCTCCAGCTGTAAATGGCATTACTTACCTGTTTGCCCCAATTCTAAAGCCACCCAAAATCCATTTGTTTTGGGGTCTTAAAGTAAAACTATGAACGTGCTGATAGTTCCTGGTAGCCCCTACCTTATCTATCAGCGCTGCTCTTGTGATCCCCCTTAATACCACCTGCCGCCTCCTACAGGCGCGCCTACTAATGCCTATTCCAGTATGGCGGAGGACCAGCCTGCTTGAATATGCATAAGTAGGGGAAACCATCGGAGGGCCGGCCAAATGTTGCAGTGGCCAGTGTTCCAAAGGAGCAAATTTACATATTTTACCAGATCAAGTTTCTTAAAAAAGGTGTGACTTAGGCTGGATTCACGCTAAGCTTGGTTTCATCCGTTTTTGCCAAAACGGATGGAAAACTGATGCATTTCCGTGCATCCGTTTTGATTCATTCTTCCATTGAATTCCATTGTAAAAAAAAAAAAAAAAAATGCATCCGTTCTTTAACGTACACAAAAATTTGGTCAACCACATTTTTGTCTATGCTTAAAAGGATGCGTCTTGATCCATTTAAAAAAAAATAAAAAATTTTAATGGATCAAAACGGATGAAAAAAAGTAGTGTGAACCCAGCCATAGGGCCCTATTCCACCGGACGATTATCGTTTGCCTAATCGTTAATGATTAACAATCTCAAACGACCGCTATTGCGAAAGACCTGAAAACGTTCACTCATTTCCATGGAACGATAATCGTTACTTATGATCGTAATTGCGATCGTTTTTCTTCGCTATTGATTCACTATTGCGTTCGTATTTATTGCAAACGACCGAACGATGTCTTATTCGATGCGAACGAGCAACGATAAAAATAGGTCCAGGTCTTATAAAGCGATCAACGATTTCTCGTTCGGTCGTTAATCGTTAACTACATTTCAACCGAACGATTATCGTTTAGATTCGAACGATTTAACGATAATCTGAACGATAATCGTCCGGTGGAACAGGGCCCTTAGAAGGATCACTAGAGCAGTGCTGAATAGAGGAGGTAGGGGGGCTACTGGGAACGATCAGTCGGTTTGTATGCACCTGCTGTTCCTCCCTATCAGAGATGTTGCAGAGCATCTCATTCTACAGCAGGTTATCACATAATCAGTAAGGTTGCAGCACCTGCTGCATTCTTTCCACGTCTGCTCATCTTTCTGTGGTCTTGATCCATCAGAGTATAAACACAGTATCTGTGTATAGGACAGGGAGATGGTCAGATGCGGGACAACGCCACGGCCAGCAGCAACAAGTTTGCCATATTGGAGTTTGGCCTTAGGAAATTTGGGTATCTTGCCACCTTACCGTGCTGAATTTGAATAGGCGCCATGTGGTAGTACATGTCCCGTGCAGGAAATGCTTGGCTTCCTGCAGAAATCAGTCGATAGCCTTAGTATATTCTATAGCTGCTACCCAAATGTCTAAGTGTAATAACAGAGGGACGGCTCAGTGCTATGTCCTATGAATATTGAATACACGACTTTTATAATGTTATAGCTGTTAGGGGTGTTAAAGGTATATAATACATGAGTTCATAGCAGAAAATCAGGGTCCTGAAGGTCAAAATCTTCTGTGGGTGCTTTAAAGGAGGTGCGGGAAAATAATAACCTAAACTCGCCCATCTTCGCGCCCCATAGCGCAGCCCCCGGGCGTCGTGTACCCTGCTGTGTGCTTACTGGCTCAGCCAATCAGTCACACCGCCCCAGTCATTGACTGGCTGAACGGGCAGTCGCACGTTTCTTCTGTAAAAATTATGGATTTGCAAAAAATGACACTCCCATAGATTTTTATTGGACAATCCAATCTGTGCCGCAATGGCGGTCTGTACTATAGCCTGTCTGCAATTTTTGCTAATTGTGGATCCGTAAATATACGACCCGATCGAGGTCAGTGGGCCCTAAATTGCATATCTGTAAATACGGACACAATTAGTGAATGTAGCCTAAGGGTCCTATTCCACGGGCTGAGCAGGGCCCGATCAACTATGAAAACGAGCGCCAATCTGCTAGATCGGCGCTCGTTTTCTGGGCCTATTCCACGGCCCGACAAGCGTTTAAGCAAGGGCTGCAGGGACATTGGTACTGATGTCCTTGCAGCCCTTGTTTCATACATTACTTGTCCAGGCGCAGGACTTCTACTTCTCCTGGTCCCGCGCAGCAGCAGCTTCGGAGCGGCCTGTTTGAGCTGGGCCAGTGATTGGCTGAGCGGTCTGTCAGTTCAGACAGACCCGAAGCTCCGAAGCTGCTGCGGCGCAGGATTGGGAGAAGACCTGCGCCTGGACAGGTAATGTATGATGTTTTGAAATCGTTGCGATTCCACGTAGCGATGCCCGGGTGGCGACTGATGATTTTAGGTTTGAACCTTTAATGAACGATCAGCCGATGACAACGATCATCGGCTGATCGTTCTCTCTGTTCCTCAGAGCGATTATCACTCTGTCGAATAGGCCACTTAGTTTTCCAAACCCCATCCTCATGTACCAGAAAAAGTCTACCCAGACATCAGAGCGTACTGTGGATTTTCTTGGATTAGCTATGGATTCCAGAGATTATCCATCGTGTCTGGACCTGGCCTTGCAAAAAATAATTCAGCTGGATGAGGTTTGCGAAATCCATGTGCACAAGTCTGGAACAGATGTAGAGACATTGACTTTTCTACCACAAAGCTGTCATCTTATACAGCATCAGCATATTCTGCAGCAATACAAACATGGGCTAGGAGAACAGGTAACATGTCCGTAGGAAGTGCATGTTCTGACCTTAGAATGGGGATACCGGAGCAGTAAAAATCTAGCGCTAAGGGTATGTGCACACTACGGAATCTGGGCGGATCACCCACCGCGGATTCTGCAGCTCACCCCCCGCTTGCGGTTGTGCGCATCTCCACCCGTGCCATAGACTCCATTTTATGCACAGGCTGATTCTGTCATCTGGCCAAAGAATTGACAAGTCAGTTCCTTAGGTGGACAGCGGAATTTGCCTGACCATGGAATGGAGTCTATGGCATGGGCGGAGAAGCATATGGCTGTGGTAGGTGATCCTAAGGATCCATGCATGTGCTGCGTCTTTACTGGGGTACTCGGGATAAAAAAATAAAAATAAATTCTGCCATGTTCGGACCCAAGTGGCGTATGTTCTGGGAATGTACATGTCTCCTCGGGTTCCCTCTAAATTGCCTTCACCTGGATTTATAGACCTGGTGATGTATTCGCCCCATGAGTTTCCAAGAGACCCTACACGAGTCCATAGAACGGCAGCGGGTGATAGATGTACAATAGGCTGTAACAATGTTCCTGTGCGTCTCGCTCACAGAAGGAATGTAATTTTTGTCGGGATCAGTACTTTAGAGGCGATTAATCTCAGATGTGGTGACACACAGAAGAATACACGCCCTGGGTTAACTCGAATGGCCTCCCATTGTATATGGCTTCCACACCTTGTGGCTGGAACAGGAGGAAACCTCCTCCTCCTCCCTGCTCATGGTATAGGGATCTGGCTTTGTTCAGCGTGTGCATTGTTTCCTGACCTTACATCACAGGGAATGGCTGCTGTCTGATGGAGGAGATTTCACGTAACTCGATCAAAGCTTTAGGAAAATCATCCCTAAAGATGTATATCCCACTATTACAAATATTATACTGGGCGTATAGAACATGGCGGGACATCTGCTAATGGCCGCTACACTGTCGCCCTGAACGTTCGTCCGTCTCTGTGCCTGCCGCTTATATTCACTGGCAGTTTTGCTTCAAATGCTAGTAAGGCCCTATTCACATGTCAATAATCCTGCCCGTAATCGCACACCTGCCACCTGCAGTTCAAACTTGTATCTTTTCTTGTCCGCATTTGCGCAGAACCAATAATTGAAAAGCGTGTATCTGCAAAGACGGCCTGTATTAGTATTAGGAGTATTAGGGCACTCAAGTATTAGGACACTCAAGCTTTTTTTTTTTTCTTTCTTTAAAGATCTGTAAGGGTATGTCCACACTACGGAATCACAAAGAATGAACCTGCTCATTCTTTGGGCAGATGGCAGAACCGCGGCGGTTGATCCACTAAGATTCTGTTTGGACGTACCCTTACAACTCTAGATGTGTAAAGTGCTCCATTTAAAGTCCGACCAAGATGACAAATCAGCTGCAGGAAGGGGGTTGCTGGAACATAAAAAAAAAAAAAATCTTCACGTACCCGTCCCTGTGCCCCTGCAGCGCTGCCTTAATCACTGACTGAACCTCCCCGTCTCCTGGATCTCTTGAAACGCCATGACCTGGGCTTAGGAGTGCACGCTCAGCCAGTCAGTGACTGAGTTCGGCAGCAGTTAGTGAGCTGGGTGCACTGGGATAGGTAAGTATTATGTTCCCGCACCCCCCTGCCTGCACCCTTTACATCAGTGAGTACTATGCTGTCTGCAGTTATGGACACTATAACACTTATATCTTATGTGTGAAAGAGGCCTATTATTTCTATGGCCCCATGGACTTAATTTCCATGACTGTCGTTGTTTAATTGTTATTCCCAGGCCCCCTACCCCACCTATCCATTTCCACAATACAGAGACGTTCGTATTTGGTTGACTATCTGCACTTCTCCCTGAATAGTCAGATGGGTGGGAACCTTAAGAGCGTGAGTGTTAGGTTCGGAGGTGTGACCTTAATTTATGACTACTCTGCCTCATATCTCATATCTAGGACTGATTAATTCCCCTCGGCTGCATAGTCTCCTCCATCCTGGGTCTCATTTGTGCTCCTTCAGCCTAAGGGGCCTATTCCACGGAGCGATAATCGGCGGATTCGGTTGATTATCGCTCCGTGGAATAGAAACAACGATCAGCTGATTGCCTCATCGGCTGATCGTTTTTTTAGGTCGGCGCGTCGCTGCTTGGAATAGTGATGCGCAGCGGGCGACCGATGATTTCACAAACACCATACATTACCTAGCATGTTGCAGGTCTTCTTCTGCGCTCCTCCTTCCTCCCAATCCTGTGCAGCAGCAGCTTCGGTGCGGCCTGTCTGAGCTGACAGACTGCTCAGCCAATCACTGGCCAGGACCGCCGCGGACAGTGATTGGCTGAGCAGTCTGTCAGCTCAGACAGGCCGCACCGAAGCTGCTGCTGCGCCTGAGACCAGGAGGAAAAAGGAGCGCAGGAGAAGACCTGCAACATGTGTAGGTAATGTATGGTGTTTAAACAGGGGCTGCAAGGACATTGGTAACCATGTCCCTGCAGCCCTCGCTAAACGATTATCGGTAATAGGCCCAGTAAACGAGCGCCGATCTAGCAGATTGGCGCTCGTTTACATTATTGAACGGGTCCCCATCGGCCCGTGGAATAGGACCCTTAGGGTATGTTCACACTGAGCAAATCAGGCGCTGACGCCTCTCTCAACTTTTGACATGTCGCTTCCGTGAGCGGAGAGCTGTGGCAGTGGAGGAGCATGTGCTCCCCCATAGACGGGCAATGACACACTGACACAGGCGGGATTCCGCCTGATTTGCTCAGTGTGAACATACCCTTGTGGTCACACCACCTCCGCCTTTTATTCATACTCCATACCTGGGTCAAGCCTCCTCAGCTTCCATATTCATGTCCAATGTTCACAACCTTTTTTAAAAATAAAATTCCCACCCACCTTACCTAGAAAAGGTGTGTATATTGGGAATCGACCATGGGAAAGGAGGATGTCCTTCCAGTTTGATGGAGCAGTGGTCGAGCGTGTGCCCTGCTGTTCTGTTCAGACTCTGTTCTCGGCTGGGGACACAGGACCCCCATTGTAAATACTGGAGGTCTTTGTGATCAGACACTTATTATCTATCAATAGGTGATAAGTTTTAATCATTATAGCTTCTCCCAGCTATGGGCAACTTCCTGAAGGAAGCCACAACTGGGGGGTTTTCTTTAAGGGGTACTCATGGGGAAAAAAATTATTTCAAATCGAAGGGTGTCAGAGATCTTTCATTTACTTCTATTAAAAAATCTTGTCTTTTAGTACCTATAAGCTGCTGTATGTCCTGCAGGAAAAGGTGTATTCTCTCCTCCTCTCCAGACTTGAAAGGTTTTCTATGGGGATTTGCTGCTGCTCTGGACAGTTCCTGACACGGACAGAGGTGGCAGCAGAGAGCATTGTGTCAGACTGGAGAGAACACACCACTTCCTGCAGGACATACAGCAGCTGATAAGTACTTAAAGAGTGTAGATTTTTTAATAGAAGTAAATTACAAATCACTGGCACTTTCTGACACCTGTTGATTTTTTTTATTTTTTATTGGAGTACTCCTTTAAGGGCGTCCATGTGTTCTAATCCAGCTTACAGAAGGCAATTGACCTCATAAAACAATCCCTTTAAGTAGAGTATGCCAGGGCACTGGTGATAGTGTTTAGGTTGTCGAGAGCTTATGCCTTATTCATCAGGGTGTGGATACCATGTGACGTGTCTTATCATGCTCCGCTCTTATCTCTGCCATCCATATTTCTACATTTTGACAACCATTCATTCTGACTCGGTCTACAACCACTCGGCCATGAAAAAGAAGAAAAAAAAAGAAAAAAGCATACGCTACCTGTCAGCGTCATGCGTGTCTGATGGAAATCTGCGCCATTTTTCCTGAATCGTAACATGTTTCAATGATTGTGGCGTTGTGTGAGCGTCATCCATCATCTCAGCTGTCAGAGGCTTCTTCTTGCTGCTGCGCCAGCACATTGGCTTCAGGACGGGTTGGCAACAGAGCGGAGATGGTGCCAGATGTTTTCTTGCTGAAACGCGTTTTGAATATCTGATATCTGTGCATTACGTTGTGGAACACTGAACATTCGTCTATTTTACTATTCTGGACTCTCAACTATTGCATCCAAATGTTTTCCGGAAACTGCTCATTTTGGATCTTTTTTTTCTGCTTTTTTTTTTTTTTTTCTTTATAATTGGGCTCTGTTTTGGGGCTGGAGGAAGTGAGCAAAAAGATGTTACACCCTCCTGCCTTTCCTCCCTTTTTCTTCTATGGGTAACTGCAGCTTCATCCCCCCTCCTTGTCCTGGAACCAGGCTATATCCATGTTTTTCTGGACTCTACGGTTGCATGCACATTCCCCAGCCTCCAGGAGTTAAATGTCGAGAGTTTAGTCGGACAAACCCAAACTCACTGTAAAGGCCCTATTACACCAAACGATTATCGGCCGTACTTGGCTGATTTACTGGCCATTCCGGACGATAATCCCTTGGCGTAATAGCGCATGTTGAAAGACCATGATCAGCTGGCATGCGCAATGACTGCTGATCATGGTCGGCATATTAAATGATCATGATCAGTGCAGGGACGGTTGCCTGCTTGTCGCTCCATGTAATAGATCTACAGCTCGTCCGGACAGTCCCGCCCGCTGCTCCCCATGTTCCCCCTGCTCCCCCCGCTAGTTGTCTGTGTGTGTGTGTCACTTCTGCCTCCACATTGTGCCATGTAATACGGCCTTAAGTTAGTGGAGGTCCTGACAGTATAAAACAGGGATCTGGGATTTTTACAGGCCTCATCCTTTTATTCTTAAGAACCAGAGATTTCTATCCTCAGTTTATTTCCCCCTTAACCAAGTGTGCATGCGTATGGAGACAGGATAGGATAGCCAGCATCCATCTATCAAATGTGTGAGGATAGCCTTAAAGGGGGTTTGCCACTATGGACCAGCAGTTGGCCCCCTGTGATCAGACACTTAGAGGGGGATTTATGAAGAATAGTGTACTTGTACGCCGGTCTTAAATTAGGCCCGCCAAATTCACTAAGAGGCCAGGTGTCCGAACCTGCGTCCGGCACTTCAAGTAGGTGTAGGTTTGGGTCATGATTTATGCCTGCAATGCCTCCTTCCCGCCTTGCTGCCCTCCACCGCGATTTCTCCTTGCCCACCTATCAGGCGAGCTGGGCATACAGCAGAGAGTACGCCAAGGAGAAGGGGCGACTGGTGAACCGATAGTGTCCGATATTTACACATCTTAGTGACCATATTTTATATATCCCTATTCTAATGCTTTCTTCTCTTTCCTATCCACAGTACAAGAGATTGACTTCAACGAACTGTTACTCGAAGAAATCATCGGGATCGGAGGCTTTGGGAAAGTGTATCGTGCCATTTGGGGAGATGAGGAGGTGGCTGTCAAAGCTGCCCGCCATGACCCCGATGAAGACATCAGCCAGACTATTGAGAACGTCCGGCAGGAGGCCAAACTGTTTGCAATGCTGGAGCACCCCAACATTATAGCCTTGAGGGGGGTGTGCTTGAAGGAGCCCAACTTGTGTTTGATCATGGAGTTTGCCCGCGGTGGATCATTGAATAGGGTGCTTTCCGGGAAGAAAATTCCACCTGATATACTTGTTAACTGGGCCGTCCAGATCGCCCGAGGGATGAACTACTTGCATGATGAAGCCATTGTCCCAGTCATCCATCGTGACTTGAAGTCAAGCAACAGTAAGTATGATTCTGCCACAATAAAACGTCTGGTCTGTACTGCTTACTGGCACTAACTTATTGTAAAGCCTTGTACAGTGCATGTATCACGGTAATGGACAAGATAATAAAAACAATGACAACGTGTTTTGAGGGTGAATCCTTTCTTCCTCAGGTCCATGGACCTGAAGAAGAAAGGTATCACTCTTTGAAACATGTTGACCGATGGACCTGAAGAAGAAGGGGATCACCCTTTTGAAACAGAATGTCCATTCATTGTTAATAAAATGTAATCTTGTCTCTTGCTGTTAGGCTGTGTATCAGGGTTTTACAACAGATCGGATTAGTCCTGGCTCCAGTAGTGTAGCATATATAGTCTGCCTATTCTGCTTACTACCATAGGATTAAATTCTACAAACCAAATGAAGCATTTGAGCAAGAGAGTTGATCATATTGGGTTAAAACTTTGCCGATCTGATCTCCTGACATCTGCTGATAGCGTGTAATGTATGTGTGTATAATACTATACATGCTTACTAGGAAAATATGAAATGAGCGGCTTCACAGTTTCCTGTCCAGCTTAAAAGGCAAACGGATTCATGTGACTTGGGGCAGGAAGCCTCCCCCGTTCATTCATATCACTTTAGAACAGAAGGACTGATGTTTTGGAATTTCCTAGATAGTTTTGTGGGATTTCGGATTGTGTCTTGTTTGTACTACCTCTGTTTATTTTTATATATATATATATATATATATATATATATATATATATATATATATATATATATATATATATATATATATTTGTGTATTAGTGTGTGTATTATTTACATATATATATTAGTCCTTGAGCGCTCTTATTGTCCTACTGTCAGTTCAAAAGTTTTAGGGTGCGTTCACACGTACAGGATCTGCAGCAGATTTGATGGCCCAGAGTTGCTTTGCATTGAATCTGCACCATCAAATCTGCTGCATATCCTGTACGTGTGAACGCACCCTAAGGGGCTTATTCCACGAAGCGATGATTCGTCCAATTATCGCTCGGTGGAATAAAGAAAACGAAACAGCCGATCGTGTCATGATGTTGATGTCTGATGGTTTATTTAGGCCCAAACCTAAAATCATCAGTTACCCACCGCGCATCGCTGCGTGGAATAGCGATGCGCAGCGGGCGACCGACGATTCAAGCAGCATACGTTACCTAGCAGGGCTTCTCCTATGCTCCGTCTTCAACCCGGTCCCACGCGCAGCAGCAGCTTCGGTGCCGTCTGACTGAGCTGTCAGACCGCACAGCCAATCACAGGCCGAGCTGAGCGGTCTGACAGCTCAGTCAGACGGCACCGGAGTTGATGCTGCGAGCGGGACGGGTAATGGATGCTGCAAGGACATTGGTAACGATGTCCCTGCAGCCCTCACTAAACTATCATCGGGCCGTGGAATAGGCCCAGTAAACGAGCGCCGATCTAGCAGATCAGCGCTCGTTTACACTGTTGATTGGCCCATGGAATAGTGCCCTAAAAGTTTTTCATATACCGTATACAGACATGTCAAAAGTTTTGATCTTTTGGGATCTGACCCTCACTACAGCAAGGAGAAGTGCATGGCTGAGCGCATCACTCCATGGCTCTCTTCTCCTCCAGTCTTCTTGCAGGAATTGGCTTCTGTAGTAAGGGCTCTATTACACAGAACGATTATTGTGCAAAAAATCGATATATTGTTATTGGGAAGGTAGTCACTGTCCCCTGGGCGGTTTGGCAATGTAATCACGCCCCTTTGGGCGTGAGGGGAGCGATTCAAACTCCAGTGAAGCTGTGACGTCCTCCAGAGGCGTGCCGTAGTGTCTAACGGTGCGCAGACGTTCTCATCACAGGACACAAAATGGGACTTGCTGTACTGCGCATGTGTGGCGTGGTGACAACGTCGGCATGCCGCCGTACGCTTCAGCAGGTCTCTGGAGGATGTCGTGGTACTTTGCCGAACCGCCCAGGGTACCGTGACTACCTTTCCACAGCCCAACTCCCAGATGACTACTTGGGGAAATTTCTTCATGTGTCATTGATAGCATTCTTGGAGATGATCATAAAATTATTGTTAGTAGTTTGCTTATTGTATGTGTGTTCATTCGTAATTACGATCGTTGATCAAAAATTGTGACAGTAATTCTTGAAGCTTATTTAAAAAAAAAAAAAAAAAGCTCTCTTAAAGGAGAAGTTCGGCCAAAAGTATTTTTTAATATGTTATTACTTAAGCAAAGTTAGACAAATTCCTAATCTACATTAATTTTGGGAAATGCACATATACTACCATTTCCCTTTAATTTAGTAGATCAGGGAGGCTTCAAATTATCTCAAAAACTGTGACGTCACAAATCAGGTGTGATTCCTATGGAGTGTCCAGCAGGGGGAGCACTATATGTAGAAGTTTATGGCACTGTATTGAAGTCTATGTAATGTGGTGTAATGGTTTATAGATGCAGTACGTTTATGGAATAATTTAAGGAGCAAGGACACTTGCTCCCCAAATGGAGGGCACCGAGCAGGGAGGGAGAGAGGTGCTGGTGCATCTACCTCCCCCCTCCCTCTCTGCTTGGTGCAGTGGGACAGATACACACTACTACTCCTCATACTATAAGCAGATGATGGGGGAGTAGTACCAGTACCATGCTGGCTGGGGGATGGGGGACGCTGGCTGGGGGGGGACTTGGTGATGGGGATCTCCCTGCTACTTGTTTCCCACCATCCAAACAGATGATGAGGGCGTACCACCAGGGAGATCCCTGGAGATGGGGGGGATGTCAGCTGGGGGTGGGTGGGTCTTGGTGATGGGGATCTCCCTGGTACTACTCCCCCATCATCTATGATGGGAGGAATAGTAGTGTGTATCTATGCATCGAGCAGGGAGGGGGGTAGATGCACCAGCACCTCCCTCCCTCCCTGCTCGGTGCCCTTTATTTGGGAAGCAAGTGTCTTTGTTCCCCAAATCATTCCATAAACGTACTGCATCAATAAAGCATTACACCACATTACATTACATAGACTTCAATACAGTGCCATAGACTTCTACATATAGTGCGGCCCCTGCTGGACACTCCATAGGAATTACACCTGATTCGTGACATCACGTTTTTTTATGGAATCTAAACCCTGTTTGATCTACTAAATTGAGGGAAATAGCCCTATTTGTGCATTTCCCATAATTAATGTACTTTAGAAATTTTTCTAACTTAATACAAGAAATGCGTTTTGGCTGGAGCTGTCCTTTAACCTTTTTGTCGAGAGCTTATAACTAGAAATAAGGGGAGGCAGCCTGGAGTGGTTCCATAAGGTACAGTATGTAAGGCTGTTATACAGCAGCTCTCTGGGTTAGATTGTCCTTTAGCAGGGGCTGAGCTGTTCTCCATTATACGCAGTTGATGGCTTTTTAATTAAGTTTGGCTGTTTGTGTGTGTGTGTGTGTATGTGTATATAGTCAGCCACGCACCAATACACCAGGGAGCGCAGACCAGCATAATATGGACTCAAATCCCGGCCCCATCACGGCTCCACTGACCCAAACTGGGGGCATCATAGACATGTCTAAAGCGTTGACTTGGGGTCCCAGTGTCCCCCAGCTGGTGCACAACTATAACTCCCATCATGCCTTGGTGTAGCATATAAAGGACAGGAAATGTTTGCCCATACATACATACATACATACATACATACATACATGCATCATCTTTAAACGTGTGACCTCCAAAATGAGTGTCTGTGGCTGCAACGTCCTGTTAGCTAGTAGGAAGCGCAGCTGTGAGGCACATACTGCAGCCCTACAAACCATTAAACTAAACATTTTCTGAGCACAACTTTTTTTTTTTTTTGGACACAGTTTCAAACTTTTTATTTTCTCACAACTTGCGTTTCAGCGAGTTGGTGGCGTTGCCAGTAGAATGTTTTTTTACCTTCCTTTTATGCTGCTTACGCGAGGATCCCGGCGTACTGCGGCGCTGTCTCCATTGTGCGGGACAAATGGCCTGCTGGTTAATGTTCAGGTTATTACAGCAGTGTAATGGACGCTCACGCTCTCTGTATAGGATCTGATGACTCCTACACATTCAGCAGGATTTCTTACAGATTGCTGCGCTAAATTATTTAATGCACGGCTCAGCGGGAGCTTTTACCGTCCCAGACGTCTGTACGAAGGATGGGGGGGCTCCAAGTGATGTGGCTCTCGCGGTAGATGAGAAAGCCGTGTAGTACAGACTGCAAGGCATATCTCGATCCTTATTTCCTTATTTAATATAACTGTTCTTTAGCAGCCTACATTTCCCAAGATGCCTCTGTCTTTTCAGAAAGAGAAGATGCAAAGTGTCTTAAACGGATTATCCAGAATTTGCTATAAAGACAGCACCATTGTGGTATTACAGTTCATCTCCATTCAATTCAATGGTACTGAGCTGCAAAATCCACACCCCAATTGACTGGTGCTGTTTCTGGAAGAAAGCTGCCAAGTCTGGATAATCCCTTTAAGTGCACTTGCTCAGAGGCCCATCTAAGTGCAGGCGATCGGTGACATAGGTTTTTTACATTGTAGAATATTATATGTGATCCAGCCTCAGCCAATATCCTTGCTTGGTGGGAGGGGTGTGAGAGCTTCTATGGGGGATCTTATAGCTAATGTACCACTGGTACATCGCTTCTCTGATATTTACATGGAAAGACTGGCGCAGGGATGCCAGTGGTGTGGTCATTGTTTTTACCCGCCGCCTGGGTCCTAGCGTACGGCACGGTCTATTCCTGCTGGCAAAACCCCCTCCTCTTTTTGATGTAGCGCCATTAGATTCAATAGAGCCACGTCACAGAGGGGAGGGGAGAATAGACCGTGGAATAGACCGTGCCATAGGCGGGGAACCGGACAGCGGTTCAAAAAAAGGACTGCACCACCGGCATCCCCACTCAGGCTGTGGTCTATTGATGTAAAAACCAAAAAAGCGATATATCTAGTGGTACGTTTGCTATAAATGTGGCAGATGTGGTTAACCCCGTTTTGTGTACTGTCGTTTTTTTTTTGTTTGTTTTTTTGCAGAAATCAATAGTCCAGGCAATTTTAAGAAACTTTGTAATTGGGTTTATTAGGCAAATCTGCCATTATCTGCATTCACAAAGATATTCTCCAGGTCCCTCCCCCCTCCTCCTCCTCTCATTCACTGCTCAATATCAGGAAATCTCGACTCTTTTACATCAGTCGTGTCCTGTGTAACCAATGGAGAGGGGAGGGGGGAGGAGGGAGATTAGTCGCCAGCAGAGAACAAAGGATTACACAGCGGGACCTGTGCGAAAGCTGGTATTCAGACGTCAGAGAGGTCAGTGCTGACTTCAGAGGAGATAGCCCCGTGATGTAGCTGTAAATTAACTCTTTGTTGTCCTGTTTTGGTGCCTCATCTCCCTCCACCCCTCCCCTCTCCATAGACAACCATGAAGACGGGGGAGAGCTTTAAACTCCTTTTTCATGATAAAAATGCATTTTGCGGCTAATAAACCCAATTACAAAGTTTCTTAAAATCGCCTGGACTATTGATTTCTGCAAAAAAAAAAATTAACGACAGTGACACTTTAAGTTAATGGAAAAACGGATCCAAGCGGATGCACACAATTATATCCCTGTATTGCATTAGTTACTTAGGCAAAAGCATAATGTGGCCCTACTGTACGGAGACAGGTGGCGGCTTCATTGTTCTGAATAGGGATTGGAAGGACTCCATGCACTGGCTGCAGAACGTCCCCTCTAGGACGTATGGGGCGGATTAGGAGTTCTGCAGCCGACCTGCCACCTGTCAGCTCTTATACAATGCAGCCAGTGGCATGTGTTGTGACCCGACCGTATGCGTTGTTTTCGGAGGCGGCCGTGTAAATGGGATGGGGGGGGATGCCAGTAATTTTAGCATAAAGCTTTTCCGCAGGAAGCCGATTATCTGCTTAGGGCAGACTTCCTGCGCTGTCCGTGAGGCTGAAGGATCTGCTGTGTCAGCTATTAACCCCTTCATTCCTTACCTTTTACAAGGATTTCCTTCCCGCTTTAAGCTCTTTCTCGTATTCATTTGGGTCAAGTCACTATAATCGGAAAGGTCAGAAAAGAGGCTCAAAAGTCATGTGACTCGTCGTCAGTAATACAGAAGTGATTATAAGCAGATCTTGTGTCAGAAAGGTATACAGGTTTGTAACAGACTTCTATTTAAAAATCTCCAGTCTTCCAGTACTTATCAGCTGCTGTATGCAGGAAGTGGTGTATTCTCTCCAGTCTGACACAGTGCTCTCTGCTGCCTCTGCTGCATACAGTTTCTGACATGGACAGAGGCAGAGCAATGTGTCAGATTGGAAAGAATACACCACTTCCTGCAGGACATAAAGCAGCTGATAAGTACTGGAAGACTGGAGATATTTTAACATAAGTAAATTACAAATCTCTTGCACTTTCTGTCACCAGTTGATTTGAAAAAAATAAAAAATAAAAAATTGGTGACTAACCCCTTTCAGAACAGCCGCCCCCATAACAATGAACAAATAGTGAAAGAAAAAATTATGTCAGAAAATAGGAACAGATTAGAATAAAAGAACAAGTTTTAATATCTGACACTAATCGATAAAAGAAAATTTAGGTTTTAAATTTCCCTTTAAGAATCTATCTAGCCCTGTGCCTGGCTATGCACATGGTAATGTACACTCCCTTCGATAATGGTAGCCTATCCCCGCCATACGCCATGACTGTAAGAGATGGTAAAGCCGGTTGATGCCCCTCTTGCACCAGGCCTAAGGCTGTCAGAGCATGATGGGGATTGTAGTTTTGCACCAGCTGGAGACTCGCAGGTTGGGGGGCACTGCTGTACACTGTTTTAAGGAGAGTTTCACCCCAAAATGTGTAAATAGTGGCATATGACTAAATACAAATGTGGTGGCCATTTTTCAATGAAAAAGATGAAACAGCGCCCCATAGTGTTTGCACAAGGTTAATTAGAAAAGCAGACCTGCTTTCTTAAAAAAAAAAAATCGGAGCCACCCCCTGTACTCCTGGTGGAGTGCGGTATTACTACTCGTCTCCTTTGACTTAGAGACACTGTCGTAATATTTTGCTTTTAAGAAATCAATAGGGGGTTGTGATCATAAGTGGTTTTGTAATCTATCTATCTATCTATCTCCTTCCTATCTATCTATCTCCTTCCTATCTATCTATCTCCTTCCTATCTATCTATCTCCTTCCTATCTATCTATCTCCTTCCTATCTATCTATCTCCTTCCTATCTATCTATCTCCTTCCTATCTATCTATCTCCTTCCTATCTATCTATCTCCTTCCTATCTATCTATCTCCTTCCTATCTATCTATCTCCTTCCTATCTATCTATCTATCTATCTATCTATCTATCTATCTATCTATCTATCTATCTCCTATCTATCTCCTTCCTATCTATCTATCTCCTATCTATCTCCTTCCTATCTATCTATCTCCTATCTATCTCCTTCCTATCTATCTATCTCCTATCTATCTCCTTCCTATCTATCTATCTCCTATCTATCTATCTATCTATCTATCTATCTATCTATCTAATTATCTATAATATATATATATATATTTTTTTACATTTTCATTGTTAAAGCAATGTTATACAAATGGCCACTAGGTGTCTCCCTATCTGTCATACTGCAGTTCATGCATGCTCCCTCTGTGATGATATTTGGTCTTCTTTCTGAGACCAAACACAGGAAGTCCCCATGCTTTGCCCGCTCTTAGACACCGCTCGGTATTGATTGACAGCCATTGCTTGGTCCACACGGAGTAGGACAAGTCTTCACTGCGCATGTGTACAGCTGCTGCACGTCTACATTCAGTAGCAGAAAATCCTTAGAGTACTCTCATTGTATGGTCAGCTCTCCTGTCACACAGAACCAAAACCTCTGTAACCACACAGTGAGATTATACTTGAATGGTGCTGGTTCTGCAAGAAAGCAGCTATGTTTCTCTAAACTCTGATAACCCCCTTTAAAGGGGTACTCCAGTGGGGAAAAAAATCTTTCAAATCCACTAGTATCAAAGTGCCAGGAATTTTGTAATTTATTTCTATAAAAATTTTTCCAGTCTTCCACTACTTATCAGCTGCTGTATGTCCTGCAGCAAGTGGTGTATTTTCTCCAGTCTGACACAGTGCTCTCTGCTGCCACCTCTGTCCATGTCAGGAACTGTCCAGAGTAGCAGCAAATTACCATAGAAAACCTCTACTGCTCTTCAGACTGGAAATAGTACACCACTTCCTGCAGGACATACAGTAGCTGATAAGTACTGGTAGACTTTTTAAATAAGAAGTAAATTATACTTGAAAATGGATCAGACAAGATAATGTGCTCCCTTTATGATGTTGGGCAAGCCCAGGCTCATGTAGGAGCAATGGGGTCGGCTGCTGGGGTCGGTGCACCACTACTAGATGAGCGGTCAGAGTGTGGATGTAGGCACCGCTGACCTCACATTTCCAGGGCTCTGTAATGAGCACAGAGGATCAGTGGTTAGCATTGTTGCATTGAAGTATGTCATCTTTCTCAAGTGCATATATATATATATATATAGGTGTATATGTGATACCAGCTGATGTGTGTTCATAAAGAGTTCAGCTATCATAACCTCTTATACGTTAAACAAGTGGCGGCTACAGTGACTGGCAACCATCTGTTTCTGTGTTCGGTTATAGACGAGAACTCATGACGACTTCTTCTTTCTTCTTGTTCTATGACAGTTTTAATCCTGGAAATGGTGGAGAACAGTGACCTCAGCAACAAGGTATTGAAGATCACAGACTTTGGCCTTGCGAGAGAATGGCACAGGACCACCAAGATGAGCGCAGCAGGGACCTACGCCTGGATGGCTCCAGAGGTCATCCGCTCCTCTATGTTCTCAAAGGGCAGCGATGTATGGAGGTAAGATCCCTGCTCCATCTTTATGTTATTCTAATGCCACATCTGTAGGGTCGGCAATGTTACAACTGCTGACTGGTATACAGTATACGCTTGTCTATGCAGTGGGCCTGCCAATGAAGAACCAGTGAGAAGCGACATGTCAGTCAGTGTTTGTGCAGGTTCTAAAGTTGGGGGTCCACCTTAGGATTCTCCGGGCCTCTGGTGGGCCAGTCTGACACTGTCTATGCACCATTGAATTATTTGTGCATAATTGGGGAGGTAGTGGTATACAGAAATCATAAAGCGAATCTGTACCGGACGGTACCCACCCCCCAAACAACCAGTACCGTTTTGTACACTTCATCATGTCATGTCCGGTCCTGGGTCGGCTTTACTTCTGGGGCCGGTATTTTGTCGAAAAACGAGTTTTATTCCACCTTGGCGGGAAGTCAGTGAGGCTTGGGCCTAGAGCATCCGTGCCCTAAGCCTGCATCGCTTCTTTCCCTGCCTCCATCCAGCCCAGGGGCATGCCAAAAAGGGAGAGAGATGGTGCAGGCTAAGGGCATGGATGCTCTAGGCCCCGCCTCTCTGACTCCCCACGCTGCCAGAATTACACTTGTTTTTCGCTAAGATACCAGCCCCAGGAGTAAGGCTGACCCGGACCAGTAATGGCGTGTTGAAGTGTATAAAACAGTTCTGGTGGTTACCGGGCGGTACAGATTCCCTTTAAGCTTGCAAACACTGATATTGATTGGGAGCAGCCGCCTAACATGTAATGTCCTCCTGACTCCCCTCCAGTTTCCTGATGCTACTGTTCTTGGGAAGGTCAGACGCTGCCAAAGGTGACTGGCATCAGCTTTCTTTCTATTCAAAACACACATGCGCACTCAGAGGAGTATATACTGAGTGGGGAAATGGCATTTGGCCAACCAAACATTCGGCCCACCTTGATGTTATGGATGACTAGTTTTAGGAAGCTAAAAGTGTTAGGGCCCTATTCCACAGGAACGATATTCGGCCGATTATCGCTCGTTGGAATAGAGAGAACGATCAGCCGATGATTGTGTCATCGGCTGATCGTTCATTTAGGGCCAGACCTAAAATCATCGTTCCCCCACCGCGCATCGCTACGGTGGAATAGCGGTGCAAGGCGGGCGACCGACGTTTTGAGAAGCGCAGCATACATTACCTGCAGGGCTTCTCCTCCGCTCTGTCTTCCTCCCCGGGTCCCGCACGCTCTAGCTTCAGAGTGGCCTTTCAGCTGACTGAGCGCTCAGCCAATCACAGGCCGCGGCCTGTCGGCTGACAGGCCATTCTGAAGCTGGAGCGCGCAGGACCCGAGGAGGAAGACAGAACGGAGGAGAAGACCTGACAGGTAATGTATGATGCTGCAAGGACATCGGTAACGATGTCCCTGCAGCCCTCGCTAAACGATCATCGGGCCGTAGAATAGGCCCATTAAACGAGCGTCGATCTATCAGATCGGCGCTCGTTTACATCGTCGTTCGGGCCTTGCTCTGCCCGTGGAATAGGGCCCTTAGTGTCAATTCCAGTATCCTCAGATGTGTCAAAGGTTACTGATCACATCAGGTCTCACTCCTGAGATCCAAGAAACTGCCGTGAAGAGTTTGTGGCAGCACACTTCTCTCCGAGGCTGTCAATCAAATCTAACTTTCCCGCTACATTCCAGTCTGTGATGCGAAGAAGCTGTACTTCGGGATCGCGGCAGGTCTCAGGAGGGACACCCAGTGCTATCAGTGAAGTTACTGGAAATGACTAACGCTTTACAGGGGTTGTTCAGGCTTAGGAAAACCTGGTGGCGTTCTTCCAGAAATAGTTTCTCTCAGTTTAGGTGTAACTTTTGCAACTCATTTCCATTAAAGTGAATGAAGCTGAATTGTAATACCACATACAACCTGAGGACAAGGGTGGCACTTAAGGTGGTCATATTGGTTTTCAGTGACAAGAGATTTTTTTTAACGCCCCTACACAACCGTTGCCTCCCATTAACATGTATGGGAGTGTTTTTAGTTGCGAAAAAAGTGACCTTTTCGTCTTTTCCATTCTTTACGTTAAGGTCAATGACACTGAATTTGCTGTCAAAAGCAATAAGCTGGTCCTGGTTTCCTTCTGTTCTAGAGAGGATGTCCTGTAGCCGGGAGCTAACCAGATACTAGAAGAACATTTATTGGTCATTTCCTAGTGGCTTCTCATTCTATCCCATGATGATCTGTATTTTAGCTGCCATGCTGATTGAAGTAACTTGTGCTTCCTGTCATCACTACAGTTATGGAGTCCTGCTATGGGAATTGCTGACCGGAGAAGTCCCATTTCGGGGAATTGATGGGTTGGCAGTAGCGTATGGTGTTGCCATGAATAAGCTGTCCCTTCCCATCCCCTCCACTTGTCCAGAACCCTTTGCCAGGCTTATGGAAGGTGAGGCACCGTGTCTAGCATCGCAATGAATTCTACATGAAGCGTTTTCCCTATTGGGTACTGGTTTTATGATATAGACCAAAGGCGCAAACTAGCTGCCCTCCAGCTGTTGCAGAACTACAATTCCCATCATGCCTGGACAGCTAAAGCTTTGGCTGTCCAGGCATGATGGGAAAGGCAGTTGTGCAACAGCTGGAAGGCAGCTAGTTTGACACCCTGCTATCGGCTAAAAGACCTATTACACAGGGCGATCTGCGGGAGCGAGCGAGCGCCAACCTGTCAGCTCAGCTGTTACATGCACTGACAGCGAGTGGGTAAGTCTTGCAGGGGCCGCAGGGAGCTGCGGCATAGGGGTCCCCAGACGATCATTAGGGTCCTATTACACAGAGCGATTTTTAACGAATGACTAACAATAAACAATCGCAAACGAGATTGTTTATCGTTAACCTAAAATCATTCACCATATTAAACAGAATGATGGTTGTAAGGGTTCATTTACACAGAAAGATTATCTGACAGATTATCTGCCAAAGATTTCAAGCCAAAGCCTTAAAAGGATTTGAATAGAGGAGAAATCTCAGGCTTTCCTTTATTACCTGATCTCTGTTTATAGTCTGTTTCTGGCTTTGGCTTCACGATTAGTGGAAAAATGCAGAACTTGAGCGAACGAATGTAGAATTACAGCGAACGATTTTTTGACCGCTGCCTGCAATTACACAGAACGATTATCGTTAAAATTTTACAACGATCTAACGATTTTCGCACGATAATCGTCCCGTGTAATAGGGCCATTAGATTGTACAGAGAGCCCATAGGAGATAGCGGCGGTCTTCTGCCACTGCTCCTATTACACAGAGTGACGGGAGCAGATCGTTGCCATAGTTGTCATTAGTCTTTAAACCTATTGAAAGACAACGATTAGCCGACATCATACATGTCGGCTGATCGTTACCTTCTATTACACAAAGCGATTATCGTAGCAATGGCCAATAATCGGCCAAATAGGGCCTTAAAACTGAGGGCTGGAGGGAATGGGGCAGCTTGCAGTTTAGCGTTATACATGCAGGCTGCAGAAATAAGGAATACAAGGCAGTATAACAAATGGTTTATTTCACATAATACACACCATGTATGATTTATTTTTGTAATGTTGTTCGTTATCTTTTATGGGATTTGGTGATCACTGTACCATATCTTAAGGCCCTATTACACAAAACCATTATCAGCCTGCCTTGGCCAATTGTTGGTTGATCAAACCAACAATCGTTTTGTGTAATAGGACATTTTAGAAGGCCGCAATCGGTCACAAGGTCACGGGTCAGTACGGGCTGCAGTGCGTTGCTCCGTCTAATAGGAGCAACAGCAGACCGCCACTGACTTTAATGGGCAGCCTGAATGATCTTAAGTTTGTTTGGGTGGCCCGTAACATTCCGGCGATTTTAAAATTAAAATAACTTGTCAGCCAGGGAAACATAATAAACAATCACTACTCACCTCTCCCCGTGCCCTTGCAGAGAAGTCTCAACGCTCAGGGACTCCCACCAGGCTCCAGAATCTGCTTTGGCTACAATACCACGACCCGGCTGATTGGTTCCTGTGTGACTGAGGTGTCACACCACTGGAGTCTCTGATTGGCTGATAGGGCGGTCCATCAGCCAGGGCGGGTATTTGAACTCAGGGAGGGGGGGGGGATGCCTTCCAGCGGGGGTCCGGGAGCCTGTGACACTGCACTTTGTTGGCACGGGGAGAGGTAAGTTATGATTTATTTTTTTTTTTTTCTTTTTATGTTCCCCTTTGCCGGATGACAAAATTGCCGGACTTCTCCTTTAATGTTCTCTCTTTCTGTACATTTCCCACAGACTGTTGGAACCCCGATCCCCATTGTCGTCCCTCATTTACAAACATCCTGTTCCAGCTGACCACAATAGAGGAGTCTGGGTTCTTTGAGATGCCCAAAGATTCTTTCCACTCATTGCAAGAAGACTGGAAGCAAGAGATCCAGGAAATGTTCGACCAGCTCCGGGCAAAGGAAAAGGTACGTGTGTCCTGTGGGGCTTTGGTGCTGTAGTGCACAGTGTATAGTGTTATAATCCATAGGACGAGAGCAGAGAAGTAAGCCGAGATGTCTTTATGTTCCACTATAGGAGCTCCGGAGCTGGGAGGAGGAGCTGTCCCGAGCCGCCCTGGAGCAGAAAAATCACGAGGAACTCCTTCGAAGAAGGGAGCAAGAGTTGGCCGAACGGGAAATCGACATCTTGGAACGAGAACTAAACATCATCATCCACCAACTCTGTCAAGAGAAACCCAAGGTGAAGAAACGCAAGGGCAAGTTCAAGAAGAGTCGCCTCAAGCTGAAAGACGGGAACATCATCAGTCTGCCATCAGGTTAGTTTAGGTCAACAAGACCCTTCACATTTTGGACCTACTAGGATGTCATGGAAATTTTTATATTGACTTTGGCCTTTAAAGTGTCACTGTTGTTTTTTTTGCAGAAATCAATAGTCCAGGCGATTTTAAGAAACTTTGTAATTGGGTTTATTCGGCTAATCTGCCATTATCTGCATTCAAAAAGCCTTTCCCCAGGCCCCCCCTCCCTCCTCTTTCTTATTCACTGCTCATTATCAGGAAATCTCAACTCTTTTACATCAGTCGGGCCCTGTGTAACCTATGGAGAGGGGAGGGGGAGGAGGGAGATGGCAGCAGAGAACAAAGGATTACACAGAAAACCATGAAGACAGGGGGGAGAGCTTCAAACTGCTTTTCCATGATAAAAATGCATTTTTCGGCTAATAAACCTAATTACAACGTTTCTTAAAATCGCCTGTACTATTCATTTCTGAAAAAAAAAACGACAGTGACACTTTAAGGACTGAGCGTATTTTTATTATTGCATTTTTGTTTCTTCCTCCTCACCTTCTAAGAGCCATAGTGCTTTTATTTTCCCACTTACAGGGCTGATGGTTAAATGCCGCGTTCGGCTGCATTGAAGGGGTTAATGACAGGTGGCAGCACGATTGCGGCAGCCCGTCATTAACGGTGAGGACCTGGCTACTGATAGCAGGCGGTCTTAACCCTCTATGAGCTCCTAAGCTCACTTCATAGAGCTCCCAGACCCTATGGCATATCAGTACATTCTGGGTCCTAAAGGCATAGGCTCCTATGACGTACTAGTAGGTCCTGGGCCCTTAAGGGGTTAAAGTAAACCTGTCGCAAAAAAATTATTTTGAGAAAATCAACAGAGGTTGTGATTGCAAGCGGTTTTGCAATATACTCACATTATTTTATTTTATTTTATTTTTTTTTCTATGTTTAAATCAACATTACACACGTGGCCAGACTGTGGTCCATGCTTGGTCTTTTCTCTGCTCAAAAAGAGACACAAGTCCTCTGTGCGCTCACACTAGGAAAGTCACCCGTTCATCATGCAGGCCATTAACCTTCCCTAATTAGCAAAAGTTAATATAATTGGCCTATCAACTATGCAGCTTACCAGGATACAGTTCAATTCAGTCAGTGTAATGTCGTTGTGTGGTTACAGAGGTTTTGGTGCTGTGTGACAGGAGAGCTGACTGTACAATGTGAGCACTCCCAGGATTCTCTGCTACTGAATGTGAACATGCAGCAGCTTTACACATGCGCAGTGAAGGGAGACACCTAGTGGCCATATGTATAACGTTGATTTAAACTTAGAAAACTCTGCAAAAATATAAATATTCCCACTGCATACAAAACTACGGCCGTTATGCTGGAACCACCATTGTTTAATGTTACCTGTTTATTAATTCCGGCTGTGGGAAGCATTAAACAATGGCCAATCCCGTGTACACAGTGGGAACATAGCCTTAAAGGGATTTTCTGACATACAGAAACAGCCTGCTTAGGGTACAAAATAATAAAATGCTGTATTCTCACCTTGCCGAGCCCATCATCGTGGCTCCGGTCTGCCGCTATTTTACCTGCCCAGGTGGAAAACACCCACTTTAAATGCAGTTCATACTAAAGGCCCTATTACACGGAGCGATAATCAGCTGGATAGAGACAACGATTAGCTGATGGCGACGATCATTGGTTTAGATTTGGACCTAAAATCGTTGGGTGCCGACCGCACATAGCTACGTGTAATAGCGATGTGTGGCCGACGATTCCTCAAACACCTGACACCTTACCTCTCCCTGCTCCCGGTCTTCTCTTCTTTCTTGTGCCCTGCAGCTGACAGGCTGATCAGACACTGCTGCTGCTGCCACCAGAACCGAGAAGCTGTGGAGCACTGGAGAGAAGACCAGGAGCGGGGAGAGGTAAGGTGTCAGGTGTTTAGGCAAAGGCTGCATGGACATCGTCAACGATGTCCATGCAGCCCTTGCTGCTGATTATTGTGCCGTCTAATAGGTCCAGTAAACGAGCACAGATCTAGCAGATAGCGCTGTCAGCTCGTGTAATAGGACCCTAAATTAGCGCTCCATTTTTATTGACCGTATTATGTTTTTGCTATTGCTGGTGTATTTTTAATATGCATGAAAACTCGTGACCATAAAAAAAGCTATTGACGTATGTTTTTTTGCTAAGCGGCGCTCCTTTGCTTTATGATCTGCTTTACAGATTTTCAACACAAGTTCACTGTCCAGGCTTCCCCGACCATGGACAAAAGGAAGAGCCTAATAAGCACCAAGTTCAGCCCTCCCGCCAGTCCCACCATTATCCCGCGCCTCCGAGCCATTCAGCGTAAGTAGCCATGCAAAAGACTGCTGGTCACAGCTCCTAAATCTGGCTGCGCTCATCACATGCTTCTCGCTTAGTGAGTGTTATGGGAGCACAGCAAACGATTGAGCCGTTTCATGCAGATATACGTGGTAAGATGGTGTTTGTCTTCACTTGTTAACACTGTGTGAATTCACTATAAAGACATAGTTGTAAAAGTTTTGATCAGTCGTGGTCTGGGTGTTCAGGCTCCATGGACTAAGGGTAGTATTATATTGGCCTGACGGGGGCCCAATAATAACTGTGAACGAGCGCCGCTCTACTAGATTGGCACTCTTTACTGGGCCTATTACACAGCCTGATAATGATTTAACAAGCTCTGCATGGACATTGTTACCGATGTCCTTGCAGCCCTTGCTTAAACTGCATACATTACCTATCCATGGTCCAGGGCTCCTCTTGCGGTCCGCTTCTTCCTGGATCCCGCATGCTGCAGCTGCAGAGCGGCCTGTTTTAGCTGACAGGCAGTTCAGCCAATCACTGGCCGTGGCAGTCCCGGACAGTGATTGGCTGAGCGGCCTGTCAGCTAAGGCTGGGTTCACACTACATTTTTTTCATCGTTTTTTTTTGCAAAAAACGGATGAAAAACTGATGGAAAAAATTGGATGCAACTGTGTGCATCCGTTTTGATCTGTTTTTTCATTAACTTCCATTATTAAAAAAAAGGATCAAAACGGATCGGTTTTTTTTAGCGTACACAAAAAAACGAGGTTGATCTCATTTTTGTGTCCGCAAAAAAAAAAACTGATCAGTATTGATGCACACACGTTTCTGTTTTTCATCTCTTTTTTTTTTTTTTTTTTTCAAAAAATCGATGGAAGAAAAAACTGATTGCAAATATGTAGTGTGAACCCAGCCTAAGACAGGCCGCTCTTAAAGGGGTAGTTCAACCAAAAAATGTTTCTTTCAAATCAACTGCTGCCATGAAGTGCCAGAGATTTGTAATTTACTTCTATTAAAAAATCTCAAGCCTTCCAGTACTTATCAGCTGCTGTATGCCCAACAGGAAGTTGTATTATTTCCAGTCTGGAGAGCAGGAGAGGTTTTCTAGGGGGATTTGCTACTGCTCTGGACAGTTCCTGACATGGACAAAGGAGGCAACAGAGAGCACTTTGTCAGACAGGAAAGAAAACACCACTTCCTGCTGGACACACAGCAGCTGATAAGTACTGGAAGACTTAAGATTTTTTAATAGAAGTGAATTACAAATCTCTGGCACTTCATTGCACCAGTTGATTTGAAGGAAAAAAAATTTTGGGTGGACTACCCCTTTAAGCTGCAGCGCGCTGCAGCGCCCTGCAGCATGGATAGGTAATGTATACAGTTTGCATATCGCTGTTACACGTAGCGAAGCGCGGTCTGTGCCCGACAATTATAGGTCCAAACATATATCAACAATCAGCCGATGATCGTTGTCATCAGCTGATCGTTGTGTTCATTACACAGAGTGATAATCGGCCGGATAGGGCCGATTATCATTCTGTGTAATAGTACCCTAACTATACAGAATCCAGCCACAGAGAGAAGAGCTCAATCAAGTGCTTCCTTTTAGTGGTTGGTGGAGGACCCCAGTCATCAAAACTTATGACATGTCAAAAAGTTTGCTAAATGACAGTAATGCACTAAGGCATATTCTTATCTTTTATCCAAGAGTTAGTGCAGCAAATATTAACTGTGTTATTTATCTGTATGTCCCCTCAGGCTTTTGGGTAATTGCATTAAGGTAAATTGGTTTCTAAGAATAAGAGGGAAGGTGTAAGTAGATTAGATCTTGAGAACATTCTCCTTGAAGGGGAGGTGTCAGGACTGGTATTTTGGGATCGGTGCTGCTGCAGGGAACATTTATTGCTGGATAGAGGATTCATAAGCATTTTAGAAAAGAAAAAAATTCTATATAATTTCTTTTTCTTTTTTTACGGGGAAGTAATATAATTCATATTAATAAAATTATTGCAGTTGCTTTGCCGACAGGACTATTCAGATGTTGTGTAGATGGATTACTTTATTAGTTTTTAACGCTTTGCTATTTTGTCTGAAAACACCTACGGTAAAAAGTTTAAAACCATCTGTCCTCTTAAAAAAAATCTGATCCTTCTTCCATGTATTCAAATTATTGTTTGACTCTTATAAAGACTCTGTCTCTTTAAGATGTAAAATGATGTATCACTTCCTGAATAGTGAAAACACCGCACACTAGTCCTGTTATGTGCATGTGCTCAGTAGTCCTCTATATTCATGAACACCAGCTCCCTCTGCCCACTGGCTGCTGATTGGCAGTTTTCTGTCTATAGTTTGTGTGTGTATATACTGTGTATATCTAATTAGAAAGATAGAGAATAACATTATGGCTTTTGCACAACAATTGCCTATACTCAGTGGTGTCGCTACCATAGAGGCAGGGTAGGCAGTTTGCTATAGGGCCCGTGCAGGAGGGGGGCCCGGGGGAGAAGGTAAGAGCGAGTGTCCTTCTGCTTAACCCCTTATGTACTGCAGTGTGTAAGTGACCCAATGTTTACTTACATGCTGCAACACAAAAAAAGGGTTAACAAGCAGGAGACAAAGATCTCTACTTCACTGCTCTGATAACCCCTGGCCTCTGTTCTCCAGCTGCCACAATCAAATAGGAAAATGCAGAGCTCCCTGCAGAGGTCAGGGGTTATCCGCGCACCAGCAGTAAAGCAGAAGGTAGTCTTCTCCTGCACCTATGTCTTTACCATAAGGGCTCCTAATGGGCCCTTACGGGTAAAAATGATGGACTGTTGCAGCAAGAGATTTTATTTTTTGGCCACATCACACAGCATATACTGTGTGTGTGTGTGTGTGTATGTGTGTATATAATATATATATATATATATATATATATATACACGGTAGTACCATGAATTAAGAGTAACTTGGTTTAAGAGCGTTTTGCATGAAGAGCTCACAGGTTTTCAAAATTGTAACTTTGTGTAAGAGCATTGATTTGGTTTAAGAGCTCCCTGTACTGGGTGGGAGCGCAACTGGAGCAGGGGCATGGTCTGCATAGCGGGGTCTACAGCCCTGTACTCTGACCCAGGAAGTCTCCCTCACCTTCCAAATCATAGCAGATCCACCTCAATATGGGGCTTACATCAGGGGACAGGACTGTGGAGGTAATCTCTCCATAGCTGTAACCCCTCTCTCCCCGGAGTGCTGCATTCCTTGATGCTCCCTGCAGTCTCTGTCAGTGTTTCCCATCCCCTCCATTCCTGCTATAATGTGCCTGCACTTACACTCAGCTATACACACTGCTGCTATAATGTGCCTGCACTCACACTCAGCCATTCACACTGCTGTATAGAGAAGTTTCTGTAACTGTCCTCCTGCACGGCTCTGTCATTCTCACTTTCTTATTGGCCCATGCTGAACACACACCCCTTCCCCATTTCTGTCATGTGACCACACAGACCTCTGACAGCAGCTGTGGAACCAATTTTCTGCATTTCAATGATTCTTCTTGGAAAATTTTGGTATAAGAATGATTTAAATAACAAGCCCGGTCCCGGAACTAATTATGCTCGTAATCCAAGGCACCACTGTGTATGTGTCTATATGGAGACTGTGCCAAGTAGGAAGCAATATGTTCTAGCTTGGCACATAATCTCCAGTCATGTTTTAAGGCTTTTTAAAGAATTAACATTGAGTTTAGGAGGTGGCAGTAGTCTTAGATAGAGGGAACACATATGTTGACAATGTATTTTTTTTTTTTTTGTTTTGTGAAGTGACAGGAGACACCAATAAATCCAGAAACCGCAGCGCTGGCGGCCAAAAGGATGAAAGTGAAGATGAAGAGAAGAAAGAGACTAAGAAGAAATCTCGTCCTTGGGCTCCAGCCGCTTTGGGCAGTAAAGACTCCAGTGCCGGCGAGGATAGGTAAGTGTTGTGCAAAAGCTGCAGTGTATATTGACTAGAGTATTCAGTATAGTAAAAAGTTAACAGTGGAAAGACTGAGATTTCTCCTCTTTTCAAATCCACTCCTGGGTTTGGCTTCAAATCTTTGGCAGATAATCTGTCGTCAGATCTGTTGGGGGAATAAGGCACTTAATATACTATGGACATTAGGTGATTGAATGTTGGGAGGGGGCTGCCTCTGTCACCTGCCATTTACTTCAGTGGGAGCTGAGCTGCAGAAACTGGTCTTGGCCGCTACATAGCTCAGACAAAAAGCTGATCAATGGGGGTGCTGGGTGTCTGATATTAATGACTTTTTTCTAAGGGAAACATCCTTTAACATGTTGCCTAAAGGGAAATTAACATAAACACTGCTGTTATGTTCCCATAGCGCACAGGAGGGTGTTTGAGCCATGTTTGCAAAATCTTATGTTTAATATGTAAATTATCCGTTTTGGTGCACTGTGTGCACCGATCCACCCCGCTTCCCATAGTCATCTGTCACCCTGCAGTGATGAGCACCGGGGTAGGTCAGATTGATGCGATTAAGGCAGTAGTCATACCCCCAGTGTGCCAAACCACCCGATTTATATATTCTTTAAACTGAAAATTTAGCAAAAACAGCCCTGTTACAGATTATCTGACAGATTTTTGTAAGACAAAGCCAGGAATGGATGTGAGAAGAGGAGAAATCTCAGTCTTTCCTTTATGACCTAATCTCTGTTTATAGTCTCTTCCTGGCTTTGGCTTCAATGATCTGCCAGATAAATCTCGCTGTGTAAAGGCTTTCTAAAGGTGAAGAAGTTACCTTGATTCTCGGCGTCCCGCGCCCTATGGGAATAGAACAGTTAGATGCTTGTAATCTGTTGTTAGTTTCTCTTTAAACTCCGTGTGGAATTTTAGGAAATCTGCAAAAACAAACAAACTGAATCTTTTTATGATTTAATTTTGGAAATTTCCTGTTTGTATGAAATAGTAGTAACAAACCAAATAACTGTATGCTGTACTTGTGTGGGAATAAAGGGTCAGGGTATGCTTCTATCGACTGGTGGGGCGCTCATGTTCAGCACTGCATTTTGAGAGTGATTTTTTTCCTACATTGCATTATTATACCTGTATTCCCAGAAGCCAAATCACCAGAGCAAACACTGTGCAGATACTGAGCCAGCAGGGAATGCTGGGAGATCTGTACGTGTAAAGAATGAAAGCTGTTTAACAATTTGATGCTATAGAGCAGGGATGGGGAACCTTTTGCTTTGGCTGTCCAGGCATGATGGGAGTTGTAGTTTTGCAACAGCTGGAGAGCCAAGGTTCCCTCCCCCTGATATAGGGAATAGATATAGTTTATAAAGCCAAATACACAGCAATAAGATACAAAGAATAAAACAGCAAGAACTTAGTAGATATGAGCGAACCTGGAGCACATAGAGTGTTCAGTGTTTGATTACCAATTGCAAAAGAAGTTGGATGCCGCCCTAGGGAGTCCTGGAAAACTTGGATATAGCTAATGTCTGTATCCAAACGGTAATCAAATGCTAAACGTTCAGGTTTGCTCATCTCTAATACTTTGGCTAGGTTCACATCAAGATTTTGCTCTCCCTTTAATGTATCCATTCTATGAAAAGAAAAGAGATGTTAAAAACGGATGCTGTTGTCTGCCATAAGTTTTGATCCATTTTCCATTGACTTACATTATTAACCTGTTCAGGACCAAGGACGTAACTGTACGTCCTTTTTTGCGGTGCATTGCCTCTCAAGGACACAGTTACATCCTGGGATGAAAAAGGCGGAGGAGCTGCGCCCATGCCATCCTGCGCTGGGTCCTGGCTGGTACCCGCCGCATCTGTCTTGACCCGCGCCGAACGAGGATCGCGGCAGTTAACACTAAGTGCTGCGATCAGGCCGATCGCAGCACCTATAGTGTGGAATAGAATCATCCCTCTATTCCCTCTATTGGCTGAGCCTGTTCAGCTTTGCCTGTTCAGCTTTGCCTTCTCAGCTTTGCAATGCAGATCTGCAATACAATGTAATGTGCCTGTAATCGGGCAATCAGACACGGATGTCCGCATGGTGGGGCAGTAAAATAAACTAAAAAAGTAAATAAAACATGCACAGACAGAAATAAAACACATAAAATCCCCATAGCCCCCAATGCAATAATAAATGTAAAAAAAAATAAAGTACACGTATTTAGGTCTGCCGCGTACGTAATGACACTGGCGATTTAAAATGATCACATAACTAAACCCGCACGGTGATCGCAGAAAAAAATATATGAAAATCACAAATTTTTTCATTTTATCATGAAATGTGGGCATTTTTCACACCCAAATTGTACGGATATCGGCCAAATTTTACCACTAATCTAAAGTACAATGTGTCACAGGAAAACTGTCTCAGAATTGCTAGGATACGTTATAATATCACAGACGTATAACCACTTAAAGTGAGACTGGTCAGATTTCAAAAATGGGCTCTGGTCCTCAAGGTGCTATCTGGACCGGTCCTGAAGGGGTTAAAAAAGGGATCAAACCGTGTCAGTTTTTTTTTTTTTTTTTTTTTTTTTTAATTTACATTTTGTAAAACGTACACAAAAACGTGTTTGAGGCTAGGCTCACACTATTTTTATTTTATTTATTTAAAAAAAAAAAACGAATGGAAAAACCTGATACATTTGTGTGCATCATTTTTGATCTGTTTTTCCATTGATTATCACAATAAAAAAGAAAACCCAAATCAAACCGCATACTTGTCCTTATCACTTATATATTATATTCATTGACCTATGGTATGAATCTATTTATTCTTGAAATCCACCGTGAAACGGAAACAACAGTGTTACCTTTCTCCTAATCTGCAGGATATCTCTAGAAAGTTCAAAGTCTTGCTCTTCAAGTACATCGAACCACGGGAAACCCATCAAAACGTCGGCTGCGCCTGGGTTCACCACTGTGACTGAGACAGGTAGGCAAAATGAGGCTCGACTTCCATTGCATCAAGCGACAGGTGAGGAGTTGGTTGGGTCCGTCTGTATAATGTTCTGTCTCTCAGTAAGGAGTACCTGTCACTTACAAATACTTTGCATATGTCATAAGTTTTGATTGGTGCTGGTCTCGGCGCTGAGATCCGAATCGATCAAAACTTTTGACACTTCTCTGTGAGAAATGAAAAGATTTTCTAAATGACAGGTGCTGTACATTATGGTGGGTGTTCCTGGTACCCTAAACTGCTGCAAAATATTGTGGTGTTTTTCCTCCTTGTGCTCAAAAGGCCATAGCGCTTGCCTTTTTTTCACCTAGAGACCCACATGAGCCCTTATTTTTTGTGCGACTAATTGTACTTTGAATAGACAGGCTTACTTTTTGCATAAAGAACGCTGCAAAACCAGAAAAAAATTTAATGTGTGGTGAAATTGTAAAAAAAAACACACTTTTTTTTTAATTTGGGGAGGTTTCGTGTTTACGCCGTTCACCCTAGGGTAAAACTGACGTGTTATGCATGTTCCTTAAGTTGTTATGATTACAAGGATATGTAACTTGTGTAACTTTTATTTTATTTGATGGCTTTTTAAAAATTAAAACCTCTTTAAAAAAAATATATGTTCCTTAAAAATTTCTCGATTCCCAGGCTTATAGCTCTTTTATCCTTTGGTCTATGGGGCTGTGTGAGGTCACTTTTTGCGCCATGATTTGTACTTTCTATCGGTACCTTGTTTGCGTGTATGCAACTTTTTGATCGCTTTTTGTTACAATTTTTCTGGATTTGATGCGACCAAAAATGCGCAATTTTGCACTTTGGAATTTTTTTTTTTCACTTACACCGTTTATCCTGTGAGATTAGGAATTAAATAAATTAATAGTTCGGGTGATTATGCACATGGCGATACCCAACATGTATGTATGTTTGTTTGTTTATTTATAAAAGAAGGGTGATTCAGACTTTTATTAGGGAAGGGGAATTTTTATTATTAAATTTTTTTTTTTTTTTTTTTTGTTTTTAATACACACACTTACTAGATGTTTCCCTGGGATTTTTTCTAATCCTAGATAGCCCCTTTAAGCTGCTACCTGAGATGAGTGTATACATTCACATACAGGCACATACATTCACATGCAGAGGGTGGAGGGGAAGCAGATTGCAGGGTGGTCGGGCAGCGCCCCCTACATGCCGGATTGCTTTAGCACCCTGTGTATCACGCCTCAGCAGTCCTAGAGTCTATAATAACCTCTTTATATTGTTATTATTATTATGGGTTATATATTTTTATTTTTTATTTGCTTTGAGCAGAAGCTGAAAATGCTGCTGACCCATTTGTGAGCCAGCCGGACGTCAAAGATTCCCAAGCACCCACTCCGAACAAATCCTACCTCTGCATACCATTCCACAAAGCAGAAGATGTGGAGGGTCCATTCAGCGATACCAGTGACAATCCCACCCCGGTGAACTCTGCTACCAGCACTCCGCAGCTGACCCCCACCAATAGCCTCAAGCGCGGCTCTCAGCACAAGAGATGCTCAATGGTTCTCTTGGGCTGCGGAGCTCTTCTCGCCACCGTCGGCTTAGGCTTTGACCTATTAGAAGCAGGTAAATGCAACCTAGGTCAAGACGAACCTGAACCAAAAGAAGAGAAGAAGAAAAAGGAGAGCTTATTCCAGCGTGCCGCCCGTCCCAGGAGGAGCACCAGCCCGCCATCTAGAAAACTTTTCCGAAAAGAAGATTCTCCTTCTCATCCGGCGGAGCCGACAACCTCTATCACGATGCAGTCCCTGTCTTCCATTTCTGAATGTAATTCGACTCGTTCCTTGCTGCGCTCGGACAGTGACGAGATAGTGGTTTATGAGATGCCCAGCACTCCTGTAGAGGAACAGGCGCCAGTTGTCTGCAATCCACTGGTGAATATTCACATTGAAACTTTTAAACGGGACCCCAACCAGTCCCTCACTCCAACTCATGTGACTCTAAACTCCCGAGCCCACCAAGAACACAGAAGAACCCCCTCCGATGGTGCCATTAAAGTCATGCCAGTCATTAGTAATGGGACTTCACCCAATAGTTGCTTAGTAAGCTCTTCAGGGTCAAGTAAGTCATATCTTCTCTTATTGATTCTGTTTTTTTTACGTCCTGAAATGTTTTTTTTTTTTTTTTTTAGAAAATGTATAATGGGTCGATGCCATAAAATATATAGAATCTAATTGTATGTGGGCAATGGTGGTTGAGAGGCGTGGTGTTATAGAGAGGGGCAAAGCCTTGCGTATTACTGATCTTTCTCCTTCTGTATACAGTAGAGTTGTATAGCTACTGATATTGGGCTTAACATTTAGTGTTTATTAGGTTGAGCCTTATATGTTATAACCATTAAAATCCCTTCAAGTTTTCCTACAAGGTATTTTTATGGCGTGTTTAGTGGGGTACCTGGTGCCTTATTGCATATTTATGGTAAGTAATGGATGTTACCATTTGAAACATTTAAAGGGGTATTCCAGCTTTAGCTCCTCTACAGGTAAGGCTGGGTTTAGACTACGTTTTTGCAATGTTTTTTTTTTTTTTTTTTAACTGATGCATTTGTGTGCATCTGTTTTGATCCATTTTTCCATTGACTTCCATTATAGAAAAAGGATCCTTTTATTTTTTTTATTTTTTTTTTACGTACACAAAAACGCAGTCCTCCTTATTTTTGTACAACATGGAGAGAAAGAAGCTGCTGCACCTCACACCTATGGCTGACACTAATGCCTCTTGGCTACATTTAAAAACCAACGCCAGGATGTTGGTATATAATTTGATCAAACCATATTGCCTCATGTACCACATGCAGGTCCCCTGGATCACGAGTCACTACAAGTCATTGGAAAAACAGATCAAAACTGATGCACACAAATGTATCCGTTTTTTTGAAAAAACGGATTGCAAAGACGTAGTGTGAACCCAACCTTATAGAGATTGAATGGAGAGGTGGCACGTTGCTGACCCGCTGTTCCATTCAAAACTAAGTAGTCAGGACCCTGTTCTGGAGCTTGCCAGTGGGGGTCACAGCAGTCTGACCCTTTTGTAATTTTACTACTTCTTTTATGCAAAACTTTAATAAAGTAGACTGAAGAATAGTGTTGGTTGGGTATGCCGAACTGTTGGGCTTGGATAACATTCTCTGAACCCAAACGTTCAGCATTTGAGTTCCTGTGGCTGCAGAAGTTGGATGCAGCCTTAGGGAGTCCAGGCTGTATTCATGTTTTCATGGTACCCCTACTCCAGCCACGGGGAGCCAAATGCCAAGCATTTGGAGGACGTTGCCAAGCTCAAAAGTTTAGCATCTCTTCTCAACACTACTGAAGGACGCCTTTCATGAATACGTGTGAGTTATTGTCTAAATACTGTATATAAGTCACAGCATTGTCTGGACTTCATGGCTTCTTTTACTTAAACATATCCGATATTCTGGTTTCTTCTTAATCTAGGCGTTGTTTCTCCAAACCGAGATCCACAAGAAGTTCCCCGTCTTCCTGACCCTAATTTGATATTCCCACCGACGCCACGACGCTGGAACGTTCAGCAAGATTCTACACTGGAAAGACCCAAAACTTTAGAGTTTGTTCCAAGACCCCGACCCTCCACCAACAGACAGAGACTCGACTCCTGGTGGTTTGTATCTCCAAGTAGAAACCGCGGGGAATCTCCCGCTAATAGTTCATGCACTGAAACCCCAAGTAACATGGACTCCTGCTTTGCCAGCAGCAGCGGGAGCACGGTGGAGGAGAGGCCAGGATTCTCTGGTTTCATCCCCGTTCACGTGGCGCACCCTATAGGTGAACGAACACTACTGGACGTGGACGTGGAGGGCCAGAGTCAAGATAGCACTGTTCCGCTATGCAGAACCAAACTTAAAACCTACAAAACAACAACCTGTGAACAAAAACACGAGTTCTGGTCTTAAAGCGGCTTGTCTGTCTGCGGGCCAGCAGAAGTGTGACATGACCACGTATCTTGCACTGAATGCACTTTGAGGATTCGTAAGATCACTGGAAGGCAATATGAAAATTTAGTCGTTATGCTGCTCGCCCCGATTATCCTTAAATACGCCTTTTCGTCTCGAAGACTTTGCAATACGCTAATATTCAGAAACTTCAACAATCCAGGAGGAAGAAGCTCCTTCCTTTCTTGGATTTGATTTATAGCTCCCCCCCCCCCCCCCATGGAAACAAAAAAAAATTATAACCAAGTATCCAAAATCTACTTTTTTTTTACCTGCTGCCGTGATTTCGTTGACATTCCTGGTTTTTATTTTATTTTTTAAATTTTTTTTTCCCATTCCAGTCAATCACTGTCCTGATTAAGTCCTCAACGATATATGCAAATGTTTGTCCTTCTATGTATTTATTGTGGTAAACTTCTGAAAAAGTGACCTCTAACGGTGACTGTCCTCGATGGTGTTCATCAGTATGTATACTACCCGCCCCCTGGGCCCTTATATTGCTAATACTAATGCCAACACTGGAACTTTGAAGAAGAAAAAAATATTTGTAGTCAGTGGCTTCGGCCGAATTCCCCGTCTTTTGGCGGCCGTATGGTAATGCTGTTTTTAGATTATTCTCCCTATATGCATGATTTGCCTATTACTTAAATATCTGACCTCGCCTTTAAGTCTCTTGGGCCTGTTCTGTAAGCTCTGATACTGGCGGAAGAGATTGCAGTGAGTAGCTTTTACTAGAACGTGGTTGTGTTTTGCTTATGGCCTTGCCGACAAGGGGTTAAAGCTTAGATACAGCTGATCTGGATCAGTCCCCATCCAATTTTCTAATGTAGTTAAGAGTAGTGTAGCGATCAGCATGGTGCGGAGCCGAGTGATGGGGTCGGGATTCCTGTAGTGCTGGGGCTGACGGCTGAACATAGTTCGACAGGAGTCTGTGAATTGTGGAGCATACGTGTGATTGAATTGACATAAGGGCTTAAGAAATGTTTGTCCCCCCTAGGCCCCCGCACTGACCCAATTTGACTTTTTCCCTGGGGAAAAAAATTCACGCGTTGAATGCGTCTTGGCGAATGTTAAAATAAGCTGTTATATAGCACTGTCCGCCTCGCATAGAATTCTATAATCGTTCCCTGTTTTGTGTCATTGATCTTATATATCTGCTAGACTCGCAGTTGGTTAAGGATTACGCGAAGCAGCTTCCCTTTGAAATAGTCTTCTGTTAGTCAGGTGTCCTTATTTAAAGGAGCACTCCAGCCAATTTTATTATGACGTATAAGCATATTATGCTTTTATACCAGTGTAATCTGTCTCATCCCAGCTCTGTTTCGGCTATTCATTTTGCCCCATTTCATTGTGTACCTATATCGTGTAGTCCCAGCTTGCCTACTAGTACAGTGCTTGATTTTATTTCAAAACAAAAACTTAGTCTCAGATACTTTTTTTTTTTTTTCCTTAAGGGGCCAGGAGTGCAGTGATATAGTAGGGGACATGCTGCTTCACACAAAGAAACCAGTCCGTCAAGAGGAGAGCAGTTCAAAGCAACACCGTCTAGAAAGTTCAGATTAACTTAAGCAGACATAGACAATTCTTCTTCAGTACAACCCAGTATTATACAGGCAAAACATTGCTGGAGTGTCCCTTTAATGTCCTCCTCAAGCACTTATGAGAATAGATACTATACAAGCCATTGCTGGAATCTTTCATTTGTAGCAGCAGCAATGTTTCTAATAACCTTCTTCAGAGTTGCTTTCAGCTGCCATCTTCCTGTGCTTCCTTGCAGACCTGTCAGCAGACCATCGCCTCTGCTGTCAGATTGCTCTTTAGAGTCTTCAGGTAGCCATGCTTCATGATATTGGGATCTTCTTGCAACTAAAAGATTCTCTGTTCCAATTTAGAGGTGAATTTTCCTGGCCTTCAGTGTACTCTCTTACAAACCATATACTTACTTTTTACATTTTTGCCTGTTCTATATGCAAATGGGCCCAGCCCGTGATATAGCCTCCAGCTGTATTCGTAATTCTGCCAGTTACAGAATCAGTATACTTGACACTCCCCAACTTTTTTTCTTTTAATGTTTTCATCAGATTACATTAGTTAGGCTAGGTTCACAATTTTTAACAAAAACAGATGAAAAAAATAGTTTCATTTGTGTGCATCTGTTTGGTTCTGTTTTTAATTGAACTTCCATTATAAAAAAATAAAAATAAATAGGGTTCAAGCACATCTGTTTAGCGTACACAAAAATGGGATCGACCACGTTTTTGTGTACTCTTAAAAACAAAAAAAAGGATGCTTTTGATATAATGGAAGTCACACTAATGCATCAGTTTTTTCATCCATTTTTTAATTTTATTTTTTGCAAAAACGCAGTGTGAAGATCTGTACAGACACTGAATAAGCAGGGAATGCTTAGATCGTTAAAGCGCAGAGGCTCGGTGAACTTGCAGATACATAATATATACTGCCATTTTATAAGAGAATTTAAGCGAAGTTTGTAGATTATATGCAAAGTCTGGAATTACATATAGAGCCCCCGATCCCGAGCATCACAAAGGTATGGCTCCATCAGTCGTGGCGTGACTCCAGCCTTCAGCTATCATATTAACTTCGACTTATTCAGAGCATTGAATTTCCCTTTGCCTGCTGAATAAAAATTTACCGATCAATAACCCATTTACGGCAATTTAATTATCTCAAATTATCCAGCAAGGCGATGAAAAGCAACGTCCGGGCTGATATTCTCTTCTCCGTTTCGCTGGGCCATCATTTATTTAAATATAATATTTTTTTTTTAAGGAGGCTTTACAACACACAATTTACACAATTTCGACTAAAATTTTATATATATATATATATATATATATATATATATATATATATATATATATATATATATATAATGTAATTATATATAATATATATATATATATATATATATATATATATATATTTATATATATATATATATATATATATATATATATATATATATATATATATATATATATATATATATATATATATATATATAAATATGTATAAGTTTTAAAAATTAAAAAAATAGTTTTCTAAACCAGAAGGATTATTCTGGTTTTCCTACCAAGAGCTGAAATTTCCATTGTAATTTACTTCTCTTTAAAAATCTCCAGTCTTCCATTACTTATCAGCTGCTTTATGTCCTGCAGGAAGTGGTGGATTCTTTCCAGTGTGACACAGCGCTCTCTGCTGCCACCTCTGTCCATGTCAGGAACTGTCTAGAGCATCAGCAAATCCCCATAGAAAACCTCTCCTGCTCTGGACAGTTCCTGACATGGACAGAGGTGGCAGCAGAGAGCACTGTGTCAGACTGGAAAGAATCCACCACTTCATGCAAGACATACAGCAGCTGATAAGTACTTGGAGACTGGAGATTTTATAAATAGAAGTAAATTATATATCTATATAACTTTCTGAAACCAGCAGATTTGAAAGAAAACGATTTTCGCCGGAGAACCCCTTAAACATTTCACTATGTTACTATAAGAGTCATGGGAAATTCATAGTAATCGTTGAAAATTTTCTTAAAATTTAAAAACCTGTCTTGGTCATTTTGACGCCCTGTCGTCATATGATAAAAATAGTAATGGTAAAGATGGCCGACCTGCAATCGTCTTAAGATCTGGCAACATTTCTGACCAATGATAATCTTTAGGATAGATGCTCCTGCCATTATTCCCACAGCTTGTTACTCTTATTGTCCTAAGTGATTTTTTGTTTTTTACGATTGAGAACGAGCACCATTACATTATACCCGGAACGATAGTTGTTCGTTATGATTGTAATCACGGACATGTGTATACTGTAGTCTACAAATGATCATGATTACGAACGATGTGTCCATACACCGAAAGATTTGTGAACCATTAAAGGGGTTCTCCAGCATTGGAAAACCATGGCCACTTTCTTCCTGAGACAACACCGCTCTTGTCTCCAGTTCAGGTGCAGTTTGCAATTAAGCTCCATTCACTTCAATGGGACTGAGTTGCAAAACCTGGACCCAAACTGGAGACAAGAGCGGTGCTGTCTCTGGAAGAAAGTGGCCATGTTTTTCTAACGCTGGAGAACCCGTTTAACAGTGATTTTAAGATGCGATCAACGACAAACTAACAAGTTTTCATTAGCCATGAAAAGATTAAGGCTTAAATTCTAACGATATAACGATTTTTCCCACACTAATATTTCTGTATAATGGGGACCTAAAGACGTCGCCGTTAAAGGGGCATTCTGGAGTTTGCAATATTTGTCGTAACTGTGTGTGTGTGGGGGGGGGGGGGGGGGGACTCCTAGAAATAGACTATACTTGCCCACTCCAGTTCTTGTTGTTTCCTGCTTTAGAACAGGGCCAGCCCCGGCCAGTGATTGGCCAGCCCCGGCCAGTGATTGGCCAGCCCCGGCCAGTGATTGGCCAGCCCCGGCCAGTGATTGGCCAGCCCCGGCCAGTGATTGGCCAGCCCCGGCCAGTGATTGGCCAGCCCCGGCCAGTGATTGGCCAGCCTCCATTGTGTTGTCTTGGGAGCAGGAGAGCCCAGAGCTACAGGGGACTGGGGCAAGTAACTTTTATTTATTTTTAAAGCAGCCCCTGAAGCTTTTAAATCCTAGAATACCCCTTTAAGGCCTATCACAAGGCGAGAATTCCCTTATTGTTACAAATGATCCTTTATAAAGTATTCACAATCGTTCAGAGTTTTAGATGTTGTTATAACTATAACTAATCCTGGTTGTGGATTGAACCTTCGGCATTGACGCCTTTCCCCAGATTTCTTCACACTTTGTATAATAATTTCCATTGGACGTATCTGACCCCTTCTGGTCTTGTCTGATCAGGATAGAACATCCAGGTGTGCACCAACATGGAAGTGAGTAATGCTTACTCCTGCTTGTACTATGTGTAATTCTGGATGGTACTGCCAACACGTAATTGCACCAAGCCTGGAGCGTACACATCTCCTGATTCAGATACAATACAGGATTTAGTGTCAGTTCTTCAAATATATTAAAGGGGTACTCTGGGATGGGGGTGGTATTAGTGTATGGCCGGGGAGGGGTTGGATATAGACGCCAGCTTCCACTTACCTCCCCGATTCCAGTATCTGGTTCCTGGATCGCGCCGCCCCGTTCTCCCATCCCGCTGTGGCTTGAGACGTGACAAGGCAGCTCACTACGACCCCGCTACGACCGCTAAAAGGCTGAGCTTCCTTCAGAAGTCACTTATCAAACTGCAGTTCAGACCAGGCAGCGGGACGGGAGAACGGTGCGGTGCGATCTGGGACCCAGCGCTGGAATCGGGGAGGTAAGTGACCGGCCGTACAATAAAAATAACCCCAGCCCGGAGTACCTCTTTAACTAGAGAGAAGTGAATCTGAAGTATTAGCTCTTCACTGTGCTCGGCCATCGGGTTGTCAGCCGGCTGCCTGGAAAAACTGGATGTGGTGCTAGTAAACTAATCCCAGGACTGGATCCAGCTTCTCCAGGCACCCGGAGCCAAGGCAGCTGGCTGACACCCTGACGGCCGAGCGCAGTGACACCTTATATTGTCCCAGTCTGGCCTTAGTTAGGGCCCTATTACACGGGACGGTTATCGTGCAAATTATCGTTATCATTCTAATTTTAACGATAATTGTTTCATGTAAATGCCGGCAACGATCGACAAGAAATAATTCATCGCTCTATCTGGTGCTGACACCACTCGCTCGCTGTATTTCCGCATTCGTACGCTAATCGTTTAGTGTAATTCTACATTGTTCCTTCATTTGCTGTAATGATCATAATAACAATCGCAGCTAACTACTACGGCTCTGTGTAATACGGTGAACGATTTCTGGTTAACGATAGACAATTTATCGTTAAAAATCGCTTCATCTAACAGAACCCTTACTCAAGTCTAACAAATCTTTGGAATGACGGGAGTGGATTTTCATTGGTCTGAAGTTTATTCAAATCTGCTTTTAGTCCAAGTTCACATTTAGTTTAGTTCATCAGATTTTACGAGACAGGATAATAATTTTTTTTAACACTGTCAGCATTTTTAGTTCTGATGTGTCAAACTTTTATCAGGTGGGTCGAGAGAGTACGTAAAATTATGCGTGAGCGGCCTCAGGGCATTGTGCAGGACTATGTCCGATCGGAGCTATTCCTCTCCTAATCCATACAATGTATCTCGCCGTTCAGTCTATATTTAACCCTGGCTGCGCTTTTATGCTATGCCTATAGTAATGCCAAACACCCGCCATTTTTCCTGTTCGGGAGGGATTGTTCCCTTCATTACACTATACATGGGCTAAACGTTGCATGATGGCTTCTGAAAGCCCAACGATTTTCCAGCCTGCGTGTACAATATGCAGATAAAGTCGTTTTTTATGTAATTGTGTAACTAAAAAAAAAAAATTTAACATGGAAAGTTAAATACTTTTTTATACCATGGTATACACTTTAAGGCTGCGTTCACACTACGTATATTTCAGTCAGTATTGTGGTCCTCATATTGCAACCAAAACCAGGAGTGGATTAAAAACACAGAAAGGCTCTGTTCACACAATGTTGAAATTGAGTGGATGGCCGCCATATAATAACAAATATTTGCTGTTATTTTAGAACAACGGCTGTTGTATTGAAATAATGGCCGTTATTTACTGTTTTATGGCGGCCATCCACTCACCATTGTGTGAACAGATCCTTTCTGTGTTTTTAATCCACTCCTGGTTTTGGTTGCAATATGAGGACCACAATACTGACTGAAATATACGTAGTGTGAACCCAGCCTTAATGTTTGTCGGTTGTAATAGAGTATGTGGATATCTGTGAATGGATGAATTATAATCTTGCGGACATTTTCAGGAAATGCTAATGACCGTATGCCTGGTTGCTCACAAGCGGATATGTGTTGCCGTTACGTAACATTTTATAAGGTGTATCTGAGTGTGAACCGTGCTCTGAGACTAGGAGTCTGTCTCTGTCATGTGGCACAGAGCCAGAAAAGAACGCACTTATAGGAGTCTAGTGGGTGGTCTCACTCAGTGATTGGCAGAATTTCCTGATTTGCACCACCCACTGGACTCCTAAGCACTGGAAGAGCAGATATTTATATATAAATAAAAGTTCTACTGAATCTTTTTCTTCCTTAAATTGATACCTTGCTGGGGGGCCCGCCAGTTCTGAGATGAATTAGGATTTACATGCCTGACTACTTTTGAGGGTGCAGCTGTAGTCGCAACCATCTGCACCCCCTCACACTTATTCCCTATCTGTAGGGTGAGGTTGTCCTTCTTGGATCTTAAGAATGGGGTCCTCAATTCTCCTGTCGGAATGAAGTGGCCATCCCATGTGTGCCCTACCACACTATTAATGGCCTATGGGTCCAGCGCTCAACTATCGCCAGCAACTTCCATAGCCAATGAATGTGTGGTTTCCACTGTGCTCTCTTTTTCCCGAGATAGCATGGACGCCATCCATTAAATCTCTCGCGATCATTCACCTTCTATCATGTAGATGGAGAATAAGTCTTAATGGGACAACCCTTTTAAGCGGCCATCATTCTCTTTCCCGTCTTTCTACTGATCCTTTTAGCATTTTTGCCACTTTCCCTATAGACCTCCTTTTTTCTGAGGACACCTCCGGAAGACTTTGTGTATCTGGTTTTATATTGGCACCTCTGATATACAATATGATTTTGAATGTGTTCTTGGATTGTACGATATTGTACTCCAGCCTCTCTGGAATATTATGGCAGTATTCTTTTCATACAAACGTTGTATTGTAACATTCCTCTACTCTTGGGCTGAGCGGGAGGATTATCATTGGGTATTATAGGTCATGACCCAATCATAGACTTATATATAGACAATATGCGTGCGAGACTTGATGGGCTCCTTTGCCTATGATGGCCTAACGCAGGGATGTCAAACTGGTGGTCCTCCAGCTGTTGCAAAACTACAATTTCCATCATGCTAAAGCTTTAGCTGTCCAGGCATGATGGGAATTGTAGTTTTGCAACAGCTTGAGGACCACCAGTTTGACACCTGCGGCCTACAAGATGAGTTGGTCTGGATGCCCCAATGAATATTACACCGATCCCGGTAAATCCTGGTAAATTCTAAACTCTTTCGGTCCATACTGAAGACATTGCTATCCTTGAGCTTTAAGAGTCAGTATTCCTATTTTCCATGCTTTAATACGCCCTTTCACAATCTTTCCGATGTGTGGGTGACTGTTACCATTGTCCAGTATCCACATTAACAGTAGTAAGTTACAGTCTGTACCATGGTGCTACATTCCTAAAATATGTGAGTGCGGAAAACTTTCTGCATCTACCAAACTTTCTGGGACTTTTTCCCTTTTGAGCCGATTAAAAACAAACCACCATCTTCTCCTACATTTAGCACTGGATTTTATCGCTGGGTAATGTCTGACTCGTTCCTATTCCAGAGTAAATGTATGTTAGTATATTGAGCTGTGTTTGATAGGCGTTACATGTGCACTGACCAACTTGTTCTTACTGTTGCGTTGTGAATCTGCGGGTATTACGGTGTTGTCCTCTTTGCATCTTCTTAGAGATCCTCCATGGTTTTTTTTTTTTAGGACAATGACGCTGTATGTATTGTCACGTCGATGTATTTTACGTTTATGTAGATATTTGTATACTGCTGCCTTTTTATGTGTTCTGTCATGAGTTGATGTTTGTCTATTGTCATTGAGCATAGACCATACAGTTCAGTATTTAGCATGTCCTTTGGTCTATGTGCAGCAGCTGGGCAGTTTCGTTGAATGAGAGTGGCTAGCTGTGGCTCGGCACGTTGGCTTGGATGACCTGAGTCACGGGTCACTTTTAAAATGGTCTGTGTCTTGTTCACATAGAGTGGTTTTATTGGGATATCTGGTGCCAAAATCTGAATTAGCCCCTAAAAAGCATCTTCAAGTGTCAAGGAGGAGTTGCTGAGCCTCAGCATGCAAGCCTCCTGCCTCCCCCACCCTGCCTGCCTTGACTAGTTGATGTACACAGCTCAGTGCTGGAAGACGAGCCCTGTATATCAATCACGGGGAAGGGGGGAGGCATGCATGCTTTGGTTTGGCACCACCTTCTTGGTACGTTAAGCTGTTCTGAAGTGGTTTTTAGTGGTGAGCAGAGTTTCCAAACTGTTTGGATTTGGCGACGTTCTCCGAACGTTAGGCTCACGGCAACTGGAGAAGTTGGATCCCTAGGGAGTACTGGAAACATGGACATGGTCATAGGCTGTATCCATGTTTTCCTGGCAGCCCTAGGGCGGCCCCCAACTTCTCCATCCACCGGGAGTCAAATAGGTTCGGAGAACGTTGCTGATCCCGAACAGTTCTGCAACACTTTCATATCTGTCAAAGTGATTGAATGGACCCACTTATGAATGGCCTGTTATGAATGGAGGGAACGCTTTTAAGAAGCTACTCAGCCTGGGTTTCGGGAGTTGGGCGTTTCCCCATTGATTGGAACAATTTTGGAAATCTCCCCCCCTAAAAAATAAATAAATAGAATCCGAAGCTCCACTAAAACTGCTTTGTGTGAACAGGACTCTGGTAAGAGTCATTGATATATACAGTATCCCCTCTGGCGTAGTAGATGAAGCCTATCGATACTATTCTTTGGTCATTGTAGTAATGTATCTTGTTCATATATAGTGTATTGAGTGTTTGAGAGGAAGAGGGTCAATGACTAATCCAATTGTCAAGCCAAATGGGACACACCGTATTCTTCTCTGGTTATCCTACAAAAGTGCTGCCCGAGGTGGATATGCTTCTGGAGGGTGGTGGTCCTCCGGAGAATGTCCCCTTCTATAGATGCCATGGAAGAAGCTTAGAGATCCATAGTCTCTGCTTTATTTCGCACCCCTGACGTTTTATATGCAGAATTTTATAGCTTTGACCAAACATATCCTGGATTTTTCGGGTGTGGAGTACGGCAATGTGTGCTGTATGGGTCTTTTTTTTTTTAATTATTATTTTATTCGACATCTCCAGAATGTATAATGTATATCTGTTTTATTCTTTTTCGGGTTTGCACGCTTGCTAGCTGTGAAATATCACGATATTGTTAGAGCGCTATTCAAAAATGACAAAAACAGCCGAAATAGAGGTCGATGGTGTGCTTTTAAAAAAACAAACCTATGACTATGTAGCTTGGGCCTTCCGTATATACTGGGCCAGTTTGACTATGTATGCACCCGAAACCTCTTCAGCAGGGAAGGGGTTAAGATTGTGCAAATCCTACTGTTCATCCCCCCTCCCCCCACACACTTTTGACTATTTCCAATTTACTGTGAGTGTAATCTGTGTTGTTTGAAAAATTGTTTTTGTTTTTATTTTTTTTTCTTTTAAATTTTTTTTTTTTTTTTTTAAATTAAATTATTGTATGTCAAAGTATTTAAATTGGAGCCAGAAGTTAATGGGATTCATTTTTATTTTGGTTTGTATGTTAATATTAAAAAAATTTTTTTTTTTATTTTTTTTTTACCAAGCCGGCTTGGTGCAACAGGAAATGTTCTTATATATGATGAGCTGCCCTAGGCCTGGTCTGAATATTAGAGCACACAGACCATAAATAAAATGGTTAAACACTCTGTCTTCCGTGTCTTGTCGTGTCTGTAGCCAAGGTTTTAGATTACAGTGGTGCCTTAGATTACGAGCATAACACGACATTGGCGATATGTTTGGGGGTTTTGGAGCCAATCTGACTCCTCCCTGGTTGGATAGGCCCTGCTTTGCAGCATTGTCCTTTGTACATTATATATATATATATATATATATATATATATATATATATATATATATATATATATATATATATTTCCTTTACATAATAAAAGGAAATTGGAAACCCTGTAATATAATCTTTTTCTTTGCACCCACCTGAGGCTGCGGGAGGGAGAAGTGGTGCCAGCCATTGTTGGAACACATCCCATTGTCATGTGGCATTGTGCGCTCTCTTATAGGTTTATTCATAGATTTCCAGGAAGACGAGCGCAGATTACTAAGAAGAGCTTGGTAATTATTTCATGGGAAATGCCGAGTATTTACCACTCCGGGCATGCTGGCAGCGCTGACCGCTTCTCTGTAAGGGTGCGTTCACACGTACAGGATCCGCAGCAGATTTGATAGCAATGTAACTAAATACTGCTGCGGATCCTGTACGTGTGAACAGGGTTTTCCTATGCTGAAACCTATTTTCTATCTATAGACATATGTTGGTTAGTAATATTACTGTACTTACTACCTATGTGTGATCTTTCAGGTGTTCCTTTTGGTCCTGATCTGTTCTCTCTCTTCCTTTTCGGTGATCATCTTGTTAAGGACTTCCTGTTGCTGCTGTACACTCTAGGTGGGAAATAAGCCAGTTGTATTTTCCTCCCACTCCACCTTTTTGACTATAACTCCACCCACTAGTCCTACAGGAGCCTCCTCCATAGGGAATTGGGCTTTAAAGGGGAACTCTTGCCAATAATTTTTTCTTTCAAACCAACTAGTGTTATATAGATTTGTAATTTACTTCCAGTACTTATCAGATGCTGAATTACCTGCAGGAAATGGTGTATTTTCTCCAGTCTGACACAGTGCTCTCTGCTGCCACCTCTGTCCATGTCAGGAACTGTCCAGAGCAGCTGCAAATCCCCATAAAAAACCTCTCCTGCTCTGCACAGTTCCTGACATGGACAGAGGTGGCAGCAGAGAGCACTGTGTCAGACTGGAAAGAATACACCACTGCCTGCAGGACATACAGCAGCTGATAAGTACTGGGAGACTGGAAAATTTTAGTTAGAAGTAAATTACATATTTATATAACTTTCTGACATAAGATGGTTTGAAAACTATTTTTTCTTCCCCGGAATACTCCTTTAAGCACATCTCTAAGCTCACATCCAATAAAAGCAACAATGTATACGGTTCACAGAAGTTCTGTAATTGGGCCCCATAGTTCAGAAACTAGCAATATGGGAAATATTACTGGAACCCTATGAGATATCATAGATGATAGAATGTGGAGAATGTAATGATTTAGATAACTGATCTATGGCAGTCCAACTGCTGGGAGACTACAACTCCCAGCGTGCCCTGCAAGCAAAAGACATATGAGGTGTTGGACATGGATTGATCATTGTATTTGATGTTCCCTTTGATGATGTGAGAGGTAAGAAACACAAAGAGATCTGTTTTGTTTTTTTCTTTTTAATATGACACTGACTCCCATTCACCACTAGGTGGCAGTGTGCTGATGCAGCACTCAGGTCCAGAGGCGAGGTTCATTAAAAGTTTAGTAGAACACAGCCGTCAATGTTGCAGCAAATATGCCGCTCGCTTCAGGACGCCGTCATCATTCTGTTATAACTTCTCTATGTATCTATATCTCTAAAATGGAAACTTTTTGACAGACTTTTATGTTTTATTGTAATGCTGTGGTTTCTTTATGTCAGGGCTTAAGGAACCTGTTACATGAGGCATTGACCTGATCCTTTTGGAGTGTGGTTACCGATGTGAGCATAGCCTGAGCCCCTGGATGGGTTGATGTATATACTGGAAGAAGGTCCTGATATATACCTTAGTCCAGGGGTAGGGAACAGAGATGATCGAACATCAGGAATTTTCAAGTTCGATCAAACTCGAACCTTCGTCATTTGATTCCCGTTCCGTGGGGAAAGGTGGATACAGCCTGTTACCTAGACTATATCCCTGTTTTCCAGGCGGTACTCGGGCTGCCTCCACCTTCCCCACGGAACGGGAATCAAATGATGAAGGTTCGAGTTCGATCGAACTTGAAAATTCCTGATGTTCGATCATCTCTAGTAGGGAAGGGATCCTTGGCTCTCCAGCTGTTGCAAAACTACAGCTCCCATCATCCCTGGACAGCCAAAGCTTTAGCCTCTGCGAGCGGGTGTTCTGTTAGGATTCCATAGTGTGCACATGCCCTTAGCCCCCTATTACACGGGGTGATGCTGCGGAGCAAACGAGCGCTGTCAGCGGGTAAGAGCCGGGAGGTCCACGGGGAGCTTCTATTGTCTTCTATTATGCTGTGTTTACACGGAACAATTATCGTGCAAATTTGAATGATAATCGTAAGTGTAAACGCGGCAAACGATCAAGCGAGAAATCGTTCATTTTGATTTTTGAACATGTTCTCAACTCGTCGTTGGTCGTTCGCAAAAAATTTGCAGACCTTTCCGTGTAAACAGTCTTTCACCGATTTAACCAATGTGTGAGATAGACTTAAGCGATCGCAAAACGATTTTTCCGTACGATATATCGTTCTGTCTAAACACTGATCGTTATATATATATAAAAAAAATAATTGTTACTTCCAAATTGTCAATCGCACGGGTGAATTAACGGCCGATAATCGTTTTTTAGACGGTATCACATTGTCACCTAGATCATCCATCTGCTGAGAGATCGCCTGTACTTAGATCTCACTAGATATGGAATAGACTCAAACTTTCTCATCTCCACGATCCTTTCGATACTGATAATCCCAGGAGATCCACCTCTTCATCTCCTCCCATAGTCATCCTCAGGTCGGTTAGATACTAACATACACCCTGTGTTATAAGGCAACATGATAGCTCAGAGGGTATCTCACTTACCTCTCATGCTGGAGACATGGGTTCGAATCTCGTATGAGCGCTGTTATCAATGGTAATAGTTCTCATAGAATGTGTTCCTCCATTGTAATAGATGCATTCAATTACATTTATCCATCTAGATGTACTCGTACCTTCTATCTAGATGTACTATAAGAGTGTCATACTACTATCTAGATGTACTGTAAGAGTGTCATACTACTATCTAGATGTACTATAAGAGTGTCTCATACCTACTATCTAGATGTACTAGTGTCTCATACCTATTATTGAAAAATTTAAAGAGCTGCCCCACAGGGCAGCTCTCTTATATAGAGATACTTGTGAGTCCCAAACAAGCAGGGACTTGAGCCACTATTAGCAAGGAGCCAGCTCTGGGGGTGTCACTCCAGCCAGCACCAAGTATCGGAGCTATGGAAACCAATACATGATGCATTGGGTCCTGGACCCAGGTCTCCACTCCCGTGCCAGCAGGGAGTGTTGTACTTGGGAACCGCAGCTCCCCAACACCTAGCCAGCATTGGGTATCAACCCAGGTCACTCACACCAAGCCAGCATTGGAACCAGGGAGGCCAACACCTAGCACAGCACTGGGTCTTGAACCTGGGTCTGCAACACCACATCAGGGCCTGCAAGGTTCCTAACCCCCTGAGCCAACTCCTGTGCTAAGACATGACGGAAGATTTCTCAATGTCATTGTTACAAATAGGTGGAACGGGTCAAAAGATATTATATTGTAACAAGCACAGAAAGGGGGAAAGCAGGATTAGAACCCTGGTCACCCAACACCAAGGGCAACCACTTATACCACTGACCTACAGGCATATACAACCAACTTATGTGCATCTAGGAAACCATATAGCATTTCATTGTATTATTGTATTATTGTGTATCATTGCACTAAATAATATTCAGGTGGAAAAGAGATGATATGTTTTAAAGAACTCAGCCCTCAAAGTAACGTTCTGTGTTCGGAGTCCAACCCAAAAAACATGGATACCATTAGTAAGTACTTCGATTTGAACCTGCACCTCCATCACTACAGACAGTATTCCTTGTATTTATATTCCACTTGAGCAAACTCCAATGGCAATAAAGAGAGGAGCTAAAGGAAATGAATAGTCAAATGTATGGTTTACCCTGGAAGAAAGGGGATTCGAACACTGGTCACCCACATATAAGACACAACACTTACACCACTGAGCTATAGCCTCCAAGCCTCCAAGCCTCCAAGCCTCCAAGCCTCCAAGCCTCCAAGCCTCCAAGCCTCCAAGCCTCCAAGCCTCCAAGCCTCCAAGCCTCCAAGCCTCCAAGCCTCCAAGCCTCCAAGCCTCCAAGCCTCCAAGCCTCCAATCCTCCAATCCTCCAGCCTTCATTGCCTTCAGTGATGGTTTTATACTACATCATAACTAGCAGTAAGAAGCAAAGTGTCCCCCATGATGGAGAGCTCTGTGCAGATGATAGCGGCAATTCTGCCCCTTCATTTTAGTAATCAGTTGGTGTCTTAGCACCTGGACCCCTTACCGATTTCTTCAAATCAACTGTTGTCAGTAATGTATATAGATTTGTAATTGAATTCTATTAAAAAATCTCCATACTTCCAGTACTTATCAGCTGCTGTATGTCCTGCAGGAAGTGGTGTTTTCTTTCCAGTCTGACACAGTGCTCTCTGCTGCCACCTCTGTCCATGTCAGGAACTGTCCACAGCAGGAGAGGTTTTCTATGGGGATTTGCTTTTGCTCCTGATCTGTTCTTTCTCTTCCTGTTTGGTGACAATCCTGTTGCTGCTGTACACTCTAGCTGGGAATTCAGCCAGTTGCATTTTCCTCCCACTCCACTTTTTTTTTTACTATAACTCAACTGGTTTCAGAAAGTTATATAGATTTGTAATTTACTTCTATGTAAAAAAATCTCCAGTCTTCCAATACTTATCAGCCACTGTATGTCCTGCAGGAACTGGTGTATCCTTTTCAGTCTGACACAACCTTCTGCTGCCACCTCTGTCCAGAGCAGCAGAAAATCCCCATAGAAAACCTCTCCTGCTCTGGACAGTTCCTGACATGGACAGAGGTGGCAGCAAAGAGCATTGTGTCAGACTGGAGAGAATACACCACTTCCCGCAGGACAAACAGCAGCTGATAAGTACTGGAAGACTTTTTTTTTTCCAATAAAAGTAGCTGCTAGCAGCTGATGGGGGGCTTCAGTCTGATGAAACGCCTATGGGGACTGTCATGGCAGACTTATCCTCAATGATACAGAGGGGATTTAGTGAAATCGCTGAATATTTGGCGTTGAGCGGTGACGCATCGCTGGAAGAATAAGCTTCTCGTCTTATTAATCTGTGTCTGAGCCCACACAGTTTGGCACCGGATATATTTTAGTATATAAGTGGATGGAATGAATTAGAACATTTCACAGAATTATGCTGAGTGCGCCGTCAAAACCCGAAACAAATGGCAAAAAAGAAATGTGTACGGGAGACGCCGCGCCGCCCCCCGGAGAGGGATTTACGGACGGTTTCTTAATGAATTGCCTGGTTCCTTAGATGCAGACATCAGAGAGATCTGGCTGGCCGGCTCCTTATCAAGCGTCTGGCAGCTGTGCCGCTCCTGACATTATCTCCGCCATGGAGGTGGCGCACCAGCAAATCATCACAATGAGTGACCTTCATCGTGCGAGGACACAACCAGGAGCCGTGCCGACACCGACCAGCGAGAGAACGGTTATCTGCAGGAAGAGGAGATGCCTGGCATCAGCCATAGAACCTTATGTAATGACCACATATGGCAGAATACACAGTCATGGCGAGACACACAAGGTCACCGTGTCTAGAACATATCCCATAAACTGGGCTGTTACCTATCCAAGGACCAGGGAGATTTATCAACATGGTGTAAAGTGAAACTGTCTCAGTCGCCCCTAGCAACCAATCAGATTCCACCTTTCATTTTCCAAAGAGTCTGTGAGGAATGAAAGGTGGAATCTGATTGGTTGCTAGGGGCAACTGAGCCAGTTTCACTTTACACCATGTTGATAAATCTCCCCCTTAGAGTCTTCTTTATTGTAGCCAGTATATCATCGAAAAGGCATCTTCTAGACTTAATATGTTCTGCTGTATGGCGTATACTTTATTTTCCTGTATACGTTTGTTTTAACAGTTTAAAGGGGTACTCCAGCAGAAAAAAAAATTCTCTCAAATCAACTGGCTTCAGAAAGTTATATAGATTTATAATTTATTTCTATTTAAAAATCTCATGTCTTCCAGTACTTATCAGCGCTGTATGTCCTGTAGGAAGTGGTGTATTTCTTCCAGTCTGACACACTGCTCTCTGCTGCCACCTCTGTCCATGTCAGGAACTGTCCAGAGCAGCAGAGGTTTTCTATGGGGAGTTGCTGCTGCTCTGGACAGTTCCTGACATGGACAGAGGTGGCAGCAGAGAGCACTGTGTCAGACTGGAGAGAATACACCACTTCCTGCAGGTCACTCAACAGCTCATAAGTACTGGAAGACTGCTCCCAAACCCTTGTGGGCTGCAGGTCTGTCGGATCAGGGAACCCAGGGCTCTATTTTTTACCATAGTCTTAAACTGCATCAGCGTTGTGTAGATGCAGTATGGCGATACGCAGCGGGGATCCAAGAAGAATCGCTTGGAGCCTCTGTATTGGCAGACTAACAATGGGGCGAGACCTCCAGTCATCTCTATTCTTATTACTACCCATCAAGTATCTACGTGTATATACATTACACACTTTGTTAGATATATTACACACATTCTTACATCACATATTATTACACCTATTGCATATTCTGTTTTCGAAATTCACTTTTAATGGTATATCAGGATGGATATATAGTAAATTACACAATTACGTTATCATGCCCCTTCATAGCCATGTAAGTGTGTGAGTATGTGCTGCCAGTATGGGCTTGTGGCCTAGTGATTGCTGTAGTGAAGAAGGACTGGACAGGGGCTTATCTAGTGGAAGCATGCACATTCTCAGACTCACTAGCCATGGGACGTTTTCCCCAGGGAAGAGATAAATAGGCATATAATCCTGGTATAATAATTATAGTGGAAGCTCGGAGAGGCAGGGCGTAAGACGGCCGAGGGAGAGGTATAATATCATCAGGGACGGAGAAGAGGGAAGGAAGCAAGATAATGGGGGTGCTCCTGGATGACTACGCCGACATCTCCAGGGGATCCTCACTTTCACGCTGACTGAACCAAGACATGAAGCGATTGTCGGTCGTATTCGTCTGATAATCGCTTTGTGTAATAGAAGACAACGGTCAGCCCACACGCACAATGTCAGCTGATCATTGTCTTTTAACAGGCAAAAACACAAGCTATCAGCCCAGCAACCATAAGCTGCCGCTGCTCCGTGTAATGGGAGTGGTGGCAGTAGACCGTCGCTATCTTCTATGGGCAGTCCACACAGTCTGATGACCCCTCCCCCCGCCCCTGCACTTACCTGCTCACTGTCGGTGCGTGTAAACAGGACGTTCTATGGTGGCTTCCCCACACTGGTCCCGTCTGATAGATCCCTCCCTAGGGGAAGACCAATCGATCACGGCTGGTGGGGTAAGGAGAAGCCACAAAGGATTGTCACAGTTCTTTGTGATGAGACATTCCCTTTAAGATACAGGGGCGGGTAAACGTATCATGTGCCTTGTCGGTTGTGCCAAGGATATGCAATTATGGTGTCCTGTTGTGCCAAACTATGGTTAACGGCCAAGATAAAGGGTGTGTGTACCCCAGTAGAAATGAGCACAACACGAGCATGCTGGAGGTCGGGATCGCTCGGCATTTGATTACCTGTGGCTGAAGAAGTTGGGTGCGGCCCTAGGGAGTCCTGGAAAACATGGATACAGCCGATGGGCCAATCGGACTCGAGCATGCTCAAGTTGCGCTCATCTCTAGTTCTGTCTGTGCTTATACCCATACGGCTGTCCAGGCATGATGGGAATTGTAGTTTTGCTAAAGATTCCCTATCCCTGGCCTATACCATTGTCTACCTCCCCTCCTGTGATATAATACATGAATCCTATTGACTACTTTGTACTATGTTTTTGCCTGTGTGATTTTATCAAGTTTTTGACCAATCATGGACTTCTATTTTTCCAGCCCATGTCTGAACAGGTCCATAGCAGAAAGCAATTTGATCTCAGGGGTCTTGCAGAGGTGAATGATATAAGATAGATAGAACGTACTGCTCTGAAAAAAAAACATGTCCACATCTGCTCGCATCTCCTTTTATTCCTCCAGTATTTATTCCGGCCATATTTGCATTGCTTTTGCAGAGGACATTCCCGTCTCATCACCATATTATGATGTATGGCCTCTCAGATAAGAAGAATCACATTGTGGACACTTTGTTCTTGTTTATTCCATGTAGCCTTGACTCAAGGGCATGAAACTACTATCTCCCGTCCCATCCGCAGGTGCACATGCCTTCACTCCGCCGGACCCAGCGGCTCGCAGAGTTTCGCTGTGTCGGTGGAAATACTGTATATGATCAAGTGAAGCAATGACTCAGCAAGGTAGAATTGTTGTCAAAAGATTATTATTCTCGGGTCCCATCAGCATTGATTACCTGTGGCTGAAGAAGTTGGATGCACCCCTAAGAAAAGAGTGCTAAACCCAAAGGTGGGGTAACTGTCACTGGGTCAATCTTGCCTACGTCTGGGATCCTTCAGGACAATCTACCAAGTCAAGGCATTGATCCTCAGTGGGACAAAGGGCCTAAGCCGAAGTATCCCACTGCGCGACCTTCTCGGATAATCTTGAGGAGTTAGCTTCACCCAGTAGTTCTGGGACTTATGCTACCAAACCTGACTCTGGACTTGTGTGTCCAGGGGTGGGTATCGCCACTTCTTGCCCCATAAGTTCCCCAGTGAAAACACCAGAGCCCCTAAGCACCACAGGCTATGGGACATATCCTATATACTTATACACATATCTGTGCCTTTTAGGGCCAAACTAGCGTTATGTTACCTCTGTTGTGTTAATGCTTCTGTAATTCCAACATTCAATAAAGCTAGTCATACCTAACAGGTGAAGCAATGAATCCTCCAAGCAAATACTCAAGTTGTCGGCTGATTGGGTAGTTTTGACCCTTCAAAAAAAATCATCACTCATCAACCTTTGTGTGGCAATGGGCTGCCCAAATGATCTCGTGATTGTTCCTGGAGCCATCTAAAAGAGCCCTAAGATGGGACCATGTGTCTCAGTCCCTCTGGGGTCGAGAAGTCGCAGGGACCAGGAAGAAGCAATTATCGGTGGAGAAGCTCAGTATGAGTTTTACATTTTTACATCGCCTCAACCATCTACAAAGTTGTCAGTTTTGGGGATTTATTTTGTGATGAGCCATTTGTAATCACAGCCTCGGCCATCACAGACGTCACTATCGCAGCCCAATTGAATCCACGTCGGCCTAGGTCAGCCATCTTTGCAGTAGTCAGCTGTCTCTGTAAATGTTGTATAATGGAGCGGTGATTCCGTGAACGTACTGATAGCTCCCGGCATCGTTTCACCTTCAGGCTGACCCCATCTCAGGCAGAAAATCAGAGGGTTTTTTAGAGTATCGCCGCCTTAACACTCAACTCATTCCATAGAAATGAGATATTGTACAGTGAAAAATTACAATTTTGATGGCTATTTTCCCGTTCCTTCCCCATCGCTCACGGCCAGTTCTCTCCGAGAGACGTCAGCCCAGTTTCATGGTTTTTCATTGCGCCGCTGGTAATCGGTCTAAAGACTGAATTAGATTCGCGCTATGGTTTAGGATGTTTAATTGGCTTTCTAGCAAGGGATATTCCAAGGTCAGATGCTGCCAGTCCTGCGGATAGATGGCACCGGGCAGGACTCACTCACCACTGAGGCAGCAGCCTGGGATTCGGTCATGGTTGTAGGATGTGACAAGCCGGACATAATGTGTGATCGCTGCCTGACCATTGTGAGCTGGAATATGGAATACTGAAAATTTTGAAATAGAATTCAAATGCAAATCTATACAATTTTCTTACACCAGCTGATTTAAAAAGAAAAAAAAACCTTTAAAAGGAGGGATTTATCAGATTTCTAGTGTAAAAAAGTTACCAATTTTTGTACAAACATGTCAGTGTCTCTTTTTTTGTGTTTTTGCACAAAACTCTATCCCTTTCTGACACTAGTTTTCTGGTGTAGGCCTTAAGTTACCTTCCCGTACATATTGAGGCCTTGGATATGTTAGTTCCCCTAGTTACGCCAATGGAGATTATTTGCCATATCCATATAATACGTCCCCTGTGTATGGCTCTATTCATACAGGATTGCTCTCCTCACGTCTCCTTGTATTTCCCCTGTGTATTTTCCTTTGTGATCCGGTTCCTATAGGTGGCTGACCCACTTTCCCTTTGTTATTGCTAGATCCTTCTCCCTTTGTATTTCTTTTATTCCATACACCGTCTCTGTGTCTCCTTTCACCGACGTGTTTCTGTCCCCCCAGCCCCGGTATCTCTCGGCCAGTAGTACACCGGGGATGTAGGGCAGGTCCGTGCCTGGAGGCAGCAGAGAGAATGCTCAGCTGGGAGGTTGTTTTAGGTCAGGGACTAGACTGCGGGCGGGAGCAGCTCTTTCTGCTCATTCTCTTTATTCTAGAGTCACACGATTCACATTTTCTATGATAATTTCCTTATTTTCTTCAGATAAGCAGCATGGGTGGTTTGGCCTGGAATACTCGAAGGCTCTTTTAGCATTGGCACCTGACAACCAAGCATCAAAGTCATGATATACACATTTGTCAGATGCCGTACAGTCCATAGGTTGCTCATACACCGCCATGTTAATAACACACTACTTTATTTTCACGTATACCGGCCTGATGGACTTTACAGGTAAATGAAATAGAAGCGTTGTTATAACACGAGTGCACATAGTCCTTCTCACTCACCAGGAGCAGATTCACACTGGTTATCCCTATAGACATCCTACGTGTTTCGAGGGGGCCACCCACATCTTCATCAGGCCTGATGAAGAGGAGGGTCTCCTCCACAAAACACGTAGCTGAATGCAAATAATGAACCTTTTTACACCAAAACGTGGAGTCAGTGTCCGGTAACATCGGGGAAAACCTAGTGATTCAGACATTAGACTCCTGGGCCAGATGGAAAGCCACCGCTTTTCCACTTTTTCTATACGTTAATCTTGCTGACGGGACTTCTGAACGGGTTACGGAAGGTGGCGGGCTGCAATCCTAGTGACATCAGGTGAGCGTCCATACTGTGTACTCCCTCACCTATCGCTTTTTTTTCTTTTATACATATGAAGTACGGATTGTTATTAGCGGAGTTTGGCGGCTTCATAGGTTTTGCTGTTTCGTGTTGGGGGAGGAGAAGCGCATATACTCCGATCCAGCACCAAGCAGAGTGTTGTGGTGTTTAGATTCAGAGCATATGGTCCTTCCAGTCGCTGTTCACACAGTCCGCTTTATTGTATAACACTTATAACAGTTTCTTCTAAGAATCGGCTGCCGCCACAACAGATTGTGTTATCCGTTTCCTCTGTAAGTAAATTTCCAGTCTATTTTCATATCCTTATTCTGTATATAAAGTCGTCTCAGGTTTCTACAGTGGCTGGTGGAGCACAAATCTATTTTAAAAAATTTATTAACTCCATTGATGCCTCTACTAACTTGACACACCCCTGTGGACAAGGACAATGGTCACACCCAATTGTCAATCAATTCATATAATTCAAGGAGGAATAAAAACATTGGAAAGTCCTTAGAAAAGATGCCCAGAATTGTGGTTAGATTTACCCGTTAACAACCCATCAGGTGCACGTATTGGCTGTCCAGGCATGATGGGAGTTGTAGTTTTGCAACAGCTGGAGAGCCAAGATTCCCTACCCCTGCTGTAAGTGAATGGCACATCTGTGTGCATGCTCCATTTACAGTCTATGGGACATCTGAACATAGTTCAGTGATCAGCAATATTCAGAATCTATAGCAGGAGAGTGCAAGGGGATCGGAGCAGGTGAGTATGACTTGCAATGTGCACATTTAGTTACCACTTCACTCACTCACCTGCCCCGATTCCCTCACACTTGTTGACTGCACAGGAAGTGAGCACTTTGCGGGCCACCAGTGACTGGCTGAGTGGGCGGATCCTGTGGGATGCACAGGTTACAGGTGTCAGGAAGCAGTGGAGGATCAGGACAGGTAAGTATGTCACCATTAGTCAATAGTAAAGATTTTGCTGCGGCTCAACAACCCCCTTTAAAGAGTCAAATATGTAGTGTTGGAAAAAGGAAATATTTGCTCAGTCTCCCTCTTTTTTTTGGCTATATGATGAAAGTCAAATATGTCTAATGTCATAAGAACCTAAAACGTCCAAATACTCATCTCTCCCATTGAAATAAACAGCCAGAGGCCAATAAGGTGTTCTCCTTTACTTATAACATGGTTTGCATTTACAGTGCAGATTTTATAACAAAAAGTAAAAATAAAAGATCTGAATATAAGTTATATCATCACTAAAAGATCGGGGGAAAAAACTGATAAAAACTGGTAAATCCAACGCGGTTCTAGCACTATGCGTTCACGTCTCTTTAATCCCCAAACATTTCACCCTGCCGAATCCATACCCCCCCCCACCCCCTCATCCACGCGATGCATAATGATCAAGGCAAATCAAGGTTTAAGTAGTACTTTGTCTATCCAACGCCAGAGTCCAAATAAACTTCTACTTAATAATACAACAGTATTAGCCACAGGAAGGCATTAACAGAGATGTTCAGACTCATTAAAATCCAGAAATAGGAGCAGAAAGCCTGAGGTAGAAAACGCGTCGCACTAATTACACAGACTACAGAAAAGCTAAAGTAACAACGGGAAATGGCCGACATCACAGCTTCAGGAAGGGAGAAATGTTTATGGTGGAAACCGAGGAGTCCAATGGAATTATCCCTACTTCTAGATGAACCGGTGTAGTGTCTGGTGACTTTCCTGGTGGGGGCGCTGCATGACTCCAGCATTCACCCTGTTATCCTTTATATCCTTAGGTTTGACACCAATGAGATATCATCACACTGGGGGCAGCAGGCCCATGTCCAGCGCATAGAACCGGCTGGTTCATGCCAAAGGAACGGCACAGTGCAAAGCTTTTAAAGCTTTACTGTATAGATTAGGGCAGAGTTAGCATAATAATAGTAGTAAATAATAAGCAGCAGAATATAGGGAATATTAACCTGCCTTATGTGCTCCACTGCATTTTATGTATGATGCAAGATCACATGGAATGTGCTTAATAGAAGTCACAAAAAGTTAAGATTGTACCTGGCCTCACCTCTGAAACCCAGTGTGATCATGATATAAGCCAGGTAAGGAGTAAAGCATGCCGCTATGCACTTCACCCAGCTAAATCTCGTGATTGCAGCGGGTCTCAGTACTTGGCAGATCATCTGCCACTCCTGCTTTAAGCAGCTTTCTCACAAACGCCTGAAACATTGGCTCGTGCTAGCAGACCGGACCGACCGGTCCTAATCTTACAGACTTTGGCCTCCATTTTAATCTTGGACAGCAGATGGGAACCATCGGCCAAGCTTTTAATGAAAAATATTTCACTCCGGCTGTTGAAATCAAACGATTGTAAAAAGTGATCGATGAATGCACAAAAAGGCGACATCATCTGTATTCTGACCGTGCCAGCTCTATAAATCCACCACGCCGGGCATAGAGCTATGCAGATGCGGTATTATCCGTGCACACAAATCCTCATTTACTCTTCTCTTCAGCGGAACCGTGGGGGGCATCATTTCTCCTTATATGAGATACTGTATAATTTATGCCCAGTAAACTACCCGCACAGCAGATATTATCCATAGAAAGCATTGTGCCGGATTGCTAAATCACCAATAATATACGAGCCATTTACTCCTGCAAGCGGGATTGTTATGGGAGCGCTGGGCCCGATGACGAGTCACTTAGCTCTCCGGCCTTATTTTAAGCTTTGCACTGATAACTTATAAATAATACAGACACTCAGCTACGCCCGAAGCCTCCCATAGATACAGAACATAGGAAGCCTTTCATGGTGGCCTTCAGTAAGAGAGAGGATTGGTACTCGTGTGGCGTGTGATTACCGGTGGCTGAAGTTGTCGGATGCCGCCCTAGGGAGTCCGGGAAAACATGGATACAACCATAAGTCATAGGCCGTATCCAGGTTTTCTCGGACTCAAACTTCTTCAGCCGCCGGTAATGCTCAAGTTGCGCTCATCTCTAATCCTTATGTTAGTCCATTGTGGATCTGACCACCAATGGAGACCCCATAGTTCCTGTGAAGACCATCTCCTCTTCACTGTTGATGTAGACACAGCGGCCCATCTGCCCGATAACGAGCCTAGTCCCACCGTAGTGAACAGGATACCCTGCTGAGCAATGCACCCAATCCCTGGTAGTGCCTATATAAAGAATGAAGGAGACGTAACCCCCCCGTTGTGCTATTCAATAGGTGTCTCAGGGGTCAGATATCTCACCAAACAGGCTAAATATTGGTTATGATTGTTATAGCCCCAAATAACCCCTTTAAATAGAGGAGCCATTTTTCTCCACCCCAGAAGGCAACACCACAGCTGCCTATTAGATACCGATATTAGTTGGCAGTGCAGACAGCTACACCATAAAACACGGGGTGATCCTGGGATCTAAGATGGTATTGGACACAACCAGATAGCTTTCTCCCCACAATATTATCACAACACAGTACAGGCCTCAGCACCATGACTCCCCACCTTCAAGCATGGAGAACGCTATTGGGTTGTGTCAGCAAAGGTCCGGGGCCAATCCCTTTAAAGGGGTCATCCAGGATTGTCTCCAGTTCGGGTGGGTTTTGCCGCTCAGATGAGTCACGCTCTTTCTGGAAGAAAGTGTACATGTGTTTCCCAATCCTTGATAACCCCTTGAATTACATACAATGTAGGGTACGCTAAAGACTGTACATTCATGCACATCACACAGAATCAAGCCCATTTGGGTACATGGAAATAATTTTCAGCTAGTGGGAATGTCTGCAACAAATCTGTGTAAAAAAAAAAAAAACAGGAAGCCAGGGGGGTGCGGGAAAATAATTAAAGCTAACCTATCCTTGCGCCTCGTAGTGCCACACTGGGGTCCTAATGACAGCCGCCGGCCTCCTGCAGCATCACGTCCTTGGCTAAGTGATTGCCCACTCAGCCAATCAGTGACTGGGGCGGGACACCATCGCAGCCACTGATTGGCTGAGCGGGCAATTGGTCAGCCGGGCCGTGACGATGCAGCTGGAAGAGCCAGGTACATGATGTCCCCAGTTTCCAGCTGAAAATGACATCCAGTGGCCGTTAGCGGGACTGGGGAGCGGCACTACGGAGGCACAAGGATGGGTGAGTTTGTTTATTAGTTTCCCACACCCCCTGCCGGCCTCTTTTGCCGGGACATCCCCTTTAAGTCACCTACAGCCAAAAACAGAGGAAAACAAATCTTAAACAAGGAAATTTACCACAGCAGCCGCCTCTTATTAAGGGCCCAGATCTAATACAGAACGGAGCTGGAGCTCATAGAATAGGACAGGAAACTCGGCAGAATACACTACAGCATGGCAGACAATTATTTATTCATTGTGACATCGAGATCCACTCCCTATCCCAGATATATAACAGGAATTCTCCGGAGTAAATGAGAAGGATGACGAGAAGACGTGGAAGCGATTAGCTCCAAGACATAAAGCCGCCATCATCTTCATTTGGATGACTCACGGCCTATATACACACACACACACACACACACACGACACCTGTTACTAGATGCTGGAGGAGGATTTCATGGGGACGCTGCAAAATAGCCAATAATGGTCTACGCTTTACTGCAGCATTGGGTAATTAAGATCATGGAGAAAAAAACCTGTGCACAATGAGGTCAGTCATTTATCATCCACCTTGAAGTTTTAAAGGGGCTGTCCTATTATGCGTCACAAGTCCGATCATACTGGTGGCCGAAGAAGTTTGATGCAGCCCTATGGAGTCCAGGAAACATGGATACAGCAAAATGCTGTATCCACACAGAACTCCTTAGGGCAGCATCCAACTTCTTCAGCCGCCAGGAGTACAATGCTAAACAATCTTGATTCAAGCATGCTCGAGTTACGCCCATCCCACTCACGCTGTAGCCACTCCCTCTCTGTTAAGCCACACCCCCTTATCAAGTGAGGCACAAAGGGCGTCTAAAACTGAAAGTGAACGTGGTATTGACGTACAAGCTCTAAGATGTGAAGCAAGTTACACCACAGTGCAGAAAGACACATGCTGCCCCCTACTGACCAATGCAGGGTGGAAAAGAAGAAGCAACACACTAATTATATATCATGGATTACATCAGGAATGATCACGTTTCAGCCACAGGCTCCTGGTTTATAGGATCAGTCTATTTGCAAGGGAAAATTTTTTGCTCAAATTTCCTATGCATGACCGAGAAGAACGGCCGTGGAGATGATTTTGGGGATAGATCAGCAAACCGGGAGAATGAAATGCAGATGTACAGATAGAGTTAGATGGGCCGCGTGTAGTATTTCCAAGTGTGTATGAATGTATCTATATTCACAGACATATATACTTTTTAATGGGACTTAGAGGGGATATCCAAGACTTAAAAAAACAAACAAACCTAGCTGCTGTCTTCTCTTCCAGAAATAGCACCACTTCTATCTTCATCTTCTGGATCCCTGATGTGTCATAAAAGCTAACTCCAAGACAACCCTTTAAAGGGGTTCTTCTTCATAAGAAATTAGCCATTTATACTGTACATTCCTTTAAAAGGTGGAAGAAAATATATTAAGCTTTATCAATATTAAATATCATTTATCATGCCGTAGCGGAAATATACTTTTGTAAAAAAAAAAAAAAAAAAAAGAATAAAAATGTGGTTGGCCATATTAATTAAGTATGGCCTTCCGGAAGCGCAGCGTGCTGTAAAGCGATGCCTGTAGTACTTAGCACTAAGACAGCTATCTATGCTACAGTAACATCAGCACATATAAACCAGTGTTAGACGGACTCCACCAGGGGAAAACTTTTGTTTTTTAGTCACCATGGGGGAGATTTATCAAACATGGTGTAAAGTGAAACTGGCTCAGTTGCCCCTAGCAACCAATCAGATTCCACCTTTCATTCCTCACAGACTCATTGGAAAATGAAATGTGGAATCTGACTGGTTGCTAGGGGCGACTGAGCCAGTTTCACTTTAAGCTCCGTTCACATGGAGTAAAACTGGCGAAATTCCACGGCCTATGGGAGGCTCGCGCGCCTTCTCTCCGCACTGAAGAATTGACAGGTGGATTCTGATTGGTTGCTAGGGGCAACTGAGATATATATCCCCAATCTCTCTCTCTCTCCATATCCATACTTTGCCAGTCCTCTGTTCTTACTAGAAATGCAGGATTTAAATAGCCAACTGGGTGTTACCAGTTTTGGGCGTGTCCCTACACTGCCTGACAATCAATCAGAGCGGACCTTGCTAGACTGTGTAGGGACACGCCCCCCAACTGTCCACACCCAGTTGGCTATTTAATCTTACATTTCTCGTAAGAATCACAAAAATGGCACAAGATTTGTTGTTATTTGAAGGAAAACACAAATATTTAGTAGAACTGACAGGTCAGGAGAGGCCATGGGTTCTATTTAATGGGGGTGCAAGATTTCCAAAAAACGTGCCACATTTGCCCATGAGCTGTGAATAAAATTGCAGATCAGTTCCATACAAGCAAATACAGCTAAATCGCAATACCATTTACTCCCACAAGGACAGAGGTGGCGCTATTTCTCCTTTTTTTTTTTTTTTTAAAAAAAAACTATTTGCTTATGTGTATTTAACGATAAAAACAGATTCCCTTTTTAACTATAAGCAAAGAAACTAAGCACAGGACGTCTTGGGGACGTCAAGTTTATTATCATCTCTGGGCCCAATTTTGGTGGAAATGATATATTAAAAGGAGATATTTGTCACTCCCAAAAAAATTACAAGTACGAAAAGTAAAGTCCATGATATAAAGCTGTAAGTGTTTTAAAACTCATTTATCAAAGGCAAAAATGTAAAAAAAAAAAAAAACTCACAATACATGTGCACCTTCCACTTCAAACTATTCCCTTCAATTTCATTGGTGGACAGTCCACCATTCTGAGATCTGGGCCAGTGTAGTATCTAGAGATGAGCAAACATAGTAAGGCTGGGTTCACACTGCGTTTTTTCCATCCGTTTTTTGAAAAAAAAAAAAAAGGATGAAAAGTGGATGCATTTGTGTGCATCCGTTTATCCATTGACTTCCATTATAAAAAAAACGGATCAGTTTTTTTTTTTACGGACACAAAACCGTTGCTGACACTATTTTTTTTTTGTCTGTTAAAAAAACGGATCCGTTAAACGTATGCTAAAAACGCAGTGTGAACCCAGCCTAAGTTGGGGTTCGTCCAGACCAAAACTCTAGGGCTGCCTAGAAAACATGGCTACAGCTACAGGCCATATCCTATATCCAGGTTTTCCAGGACACCACATGGCTGCATCTAACTCCTTTGGCCGTCGGGAATCGAATGCCGGACGATCGCACTACCCCACCCAAATTATATGGGTAACATAATTCTTAGGTCTCATTCGCACATCTGCATATTCAGTCGGAGGTTGCAAACCCATTGAACTTCTATGGTCCCATACACACCTCAGTAGTAGTTACGGATCCACAAAAACTACTGGACAGGCCCTAGTACGGACCGTAGTAGCAGCATTGAACACCCACAATGGGTCCGTGTAAATGTGCTGGATACAGATTGACGTCTGCAATTACGGACAGGAATACTGATGAGCGAATATAGCCCAAGAATTCAGTCGTTCCCTGTTTAACCTATAGAGAGGGGAGGGACGAGGCGGGAGATTAGTCGCCAGCAGAGAACAAAGGATTACACAGCGGGACAGGTCAGTGCTGACTTCAGAGGAGATAGCCTGGTGATGTAGCTGTAAATTAACTCTTTGTTGTCCTGTTTTGGTGCCTCATCTCCCTCCACCCCTCCCCTCTCCATAGACAACCATGAAGACAGGGGTGAGAGCTTCAAACTGCTTTTTCATGATAAAAATGCATTTTTCGGCTAATAAACCCAATTACTAAGTTTCTTAAAATCGCCTGGACTATTGATTTCTGCAAAATAAATGTAACCGACAGTGACACTTTAAGGTTCACATAAACCCAGACGATCGGCATGCTAATCCTGCTTCCTGGAGAAGCCACAGGCTGTCCTCTATAGGCCATGTTCCCCAGGCCTTCTTCGGGCTGCATCCGACTTCCCCAGGCAGTGGGATTCCAATGCCTATCGTTTGGGTGGACTTTCCTATCGTTTGGGTGGACTTTACCCCATCTATCCTCATCTTAGAAGTAGTGAGCTGTAGGAGGTCATACGTTAGGGCTCTTCTATACTCCTCTTTCCCTAATTTACCTCTTTAATTCAAGTTATGGGCCCAGCCAGGGCTATTGCAGTAGTAAAAGGCAGAACAGACAGGTAGTCAGGTATACATCCTCATTCCTCATAGAACAGAGTGTAACATGCAGCTGAGAAGCAGGGGGCCCGGCCATGAAACATCAATCTCTATTACAAAAAGCGATCTAGACCGTTCCAGCTACACAGGTGGTTGTAATGAATATAGCATCTCTATAGGACGTAATGTAAACGTGCAGCAGCTCCCAATGGGGTCACTGCACGGCCCCGGGAACGTAGGCAGGTCGCGATGACAATTTGCACACATAGATATAAGCTCCAGCTATACTAAAAGGAAAGCGTGGCCGTATACAAAGTGCCCTTCCCATCCACACATAGTCGGCATGGAGCGCTCTACCTTAGCAGTAACAATTACAGATCTATAAAAATAGCTCGCGGTGTCTAAAGTGATGGAAGAACCAAGCCGGCCTGGAAAGGTTCCGCGATGATGAAGGAGACCCTGTGAACGTCAGCAGATTAAAAAAAAACAAGAAAATAAATGAGGACGTTATGTGAAATCCGCTCCCGGCCAGCTTCACCCCCTTCCCCGACTCCACTTAGAGGGTGCAGGCAGTGGACAGGACGACACACACAGCAGGTTACGTCTCCAGGTTCCTGGCCATCTTGGCAGTAAGGATTCTGGGTACTTAAGCAAAGATGCGTCCAGCCAGATACCCTCAAAAACAAAAAGCAGTGGAAGTGGTCAGTGATAGAGGACACCTGACCCGCACGGCTCGCAGTGATGACATAGTCATAGTGATCCCATTGGCAAATGGACGTATCTTATTTACGACAGCTCCTTTTCTCTTTGGGAACATCTACTGAGCTTCATTTCTGCCAACTGGATGTATCGGATGACGTTGGTATCTGGGGAGAGACAAAGAAGAATAGATCAGAAATACATACAAGACTTCCTACATTGTCATGTCTCGGCAGAAAATGCCTGCTCAGCCAATCAGTGACTACAGAGGTGTCCCGCCCCGATCACGGATTGGGTGAGCCGGCGCTTCTGAGCCGGGATGTGACGTTATAGGATCGGGAGCTGCAGGAGACCGTCTTTGCTTTGGGCTGAATGATTACACTGTGCTGCGGGGACACTGGAACAGGTAAGTATAACTTCTTTATTATGATCCTTCCCACCCTCTGCCAGTCTGGGATTTTTTACATTTCCCCAGAGCTCTCCTTTATACAAATGATAATTTTATAACTTGGCAATAAGTATGTTTTCTTTCTAGGCTTAAGAGTCTTTAAGGCCGGGCTGAGCAGCAGCATGCATACCTTCTCCCTCCCCTGCATGTATATGGCTTAGTGCTGGAATCCAAACCCAGCACATCAATGATGCCGAACAGGAGTGCAGCACACATTTCTGCCCTATTTGACTGATGCTGTGGATTTGGCTTTCAGTACTAAGGCATGTACATAAGTAATGCCAGGGTAGGGTGGGGGAGGGAGGAGGCATGAATTCTGCTGCTCAGCTCAGCCTGTACAACTATTTAACTTGAAAGAAATTATCTTTTTTTTTTTTTTTTTTTTTTTGGAAAAGGCTGTATCCATGTTTTCCCGGACTAGGGCTGCATCCAACTTCTCCAGCCACTGGTAATCAAATGATGTACAATTGGACTCGTGCATGCTCCAGTTGCACTCATCTCTACTAGCTCAGAACTAGCATTGCACATTCACAATATTCATTGCTCCTGGACATTCAGTTGTAGTGAGGCGGGGTCCTCCAGTGCAGTATGGAGAATACAAGGCTTTGGCCATGTTCACATTATATTCATGTGTATTGGATGAAATACTGAACAGATGCAAATAGTCTAGTTGTGGTGGAGGAGGCTGGGACTGTCTGCTCCGCTATCTCTGCTGGCAGTCACATGGCAGCTCTATTTATAACCTGCGCTAAGTATCCGTCCCAGCATCCCAAAGTGCGGCTGCCTGCTAATGTGCTCAGCGCTCAGGAGTACACGGTCACAGTCAGCCACCCAACCTGCTCAGGTTTGATTTTCATATCAGGTGCCAAAAAAAAGGCCCGAAGGGCGATTAAGAGCCGGAAACACGATCGTGTAGTGATAACACGGTGTCCGGAGTGTGTGGCGGAGCATTATGGCCGACCATGCAGAAATACAGAGGCGTCAGTGAGTGGTAATGGGATCTTCATACAAGAGTGTACAGCACTGAGGCACACAGTACCGGAGCAGTCTCCTACAGCTCGGAGTCATAAAAACGATACATAATAAAGCGGTGTCAGATCTAAAGCCCCGTTTACATCGTGATTGGAGCCGTAACTATACTGCCATGTTAATTAAGTATTTAAGGGGTACTCTAGCCATTTAGCCATTTTTTTTGGAATCAACTGGTTTTTAATTTACTTCTATTTAAAAATCTCCAGTCTTCCAGTACATATCAGCTGCTGTATGTCCTGCAGGAAGTGGTGTATTCTTTCCAGTCTGACATAGTGCTCTCTGCTGCCACCTCTGTCCATGTCAGGAACTGCCTAGTTTTCTATGGAAATTTGCTGCTGCTCTGGACAGTTCCTGACACGGACAGAGGTGGCAGCAGAGAGCACTGTGTCAGACTGGAAAGAATACACCACTTCCTGCAGGGCACTGCCTTCAATGGGCCACCCGAACGATCTAATAATCCTTCAGGCGGCCCCTCCCACTGCTCCCCGTGCATGTAATAGCACAATGCTGGGAGCGCTGACCTGACAAAGATGGCTGCTTACTTCCTGTGAAGGCGGTGCCCCCCTTTTAGTATTGCAGCACAGCTTCAATTCTGCAATACTAGAAACAGCCCATGAAAAGCAGCCATGTTCTCCTCATCTCATTTAACCCCTTTTAGAATGTTAAAGGTACTACCCAAGATTAGAAAACACACAAAAACAGCGCCACCCCTGTCCTCAGGTTGTGTGTGGTATTACAATGGAACTGAGCTGCAAAACGCCCACACCCAAAGTGAGGACGGGAGAGATGCTGTTTCTGGAAGAAAGCGGTCATGGTTTTCTAAGCCTGGAATGATGTGTGTCTAGCCTTCCCTACGCATGTGAAATGATTCAGTGGAGTTCTCCTTTAAGCATGGCCACGCACCTTTATGACATACTCCACCATCACTATGGCTACTCTATCATTTACATTAGGGGATTCAATTATTCCATATTTTCCTATAAATGCTCGGGATTATTTTCTCCTCATCCGCCGTCTATTCAGAAGGGATTCCCGCGGAGTCAGAGCTCAATGTGCCTGGAGATTAGCGGCTTCTGTGTAAACTAGTCCTTGTGGGACTCCGAGAGCAGTACGTGATGCGGGGAGCTCGGCCTCTGGATCACGCCACTGCCAATCATCTATTAACCAGTTATGGGCCGGACTGCCCTGTATGATCATTATTAACCCTTGTTCTACTGGGAGACTATACAACAAGAAGGGTAGCATCAGCCGGCAATACCATAACAATCAGGGAGTCTGCAGTCAGGGCTGATCATGATGCCTCTTTAAAGGGGGCTGCCGAGTGTCGGATATCTATCGGTGGGGGTCTGACCAATGTAATAGTAGACATATAGAAGATGATCTGCGCATCTTTCTGGTTGTTCAGGATTATCGGAAGATATGAAAAAAAAAAAATAACCACAACATCCATCAAATCCGAGGAGGATTGTCAGAGTCACTATACAGGACTGTACAGCTTCACAGAAAAAGAAGGCTGCACACCTCCATCATTGTTTATAGTACAGTCTTATTTCTCTGCAAACTGCTGTCCACTGACAATCGTCGGGGAAAATCTGTCTCTAGCAACAGCTAGAATAAGACAAATTAGGAAGAGAGGGTTAGGTTTACCATGTGCAGGAAAGCGCCTGGACTGTGTACCTGAAAGATGGGCCAGTCTGCATGCAATAGATCAGGGATGGGGAACCTTCAGCCCTCCAGCTATTGCAAAACTACAATTCCCATCGTGCCTGGACAGTCAAAGCTTTAGAGAATTCTATATATGTGCGCTACTGGCCAAAAGCCCAGTCCTAGTCCTGCTCCCTGAAATGTAGAGAATTAGAAATTGTTGTGCACCATGCAGTGGATTCGGTATCCGCAGCACCAAAATCACCTTGTCACCACTCTGATCCCTTTAAAAGGGGTAATAAATATTCTTTCAAATCATCTGGTGTCAGAAAGTTATACAGATTTGTAATTTTCTTCTATTTAACAATCTCCGGTACTTAGCAGGTGCTGTATGTCCTGCAGGGAGTGGTGTATTCTTTCAAGTCTGACACAGTGCTCTCTGCTGCCACCTCTGTCCATGTCAGGAACTGTCCAGAGCAGCAGCAAATCCACATTCTAAGCAAGAACTATCCCAAAAGGTGATGAAGTGGGTGAGGTGTCAAAAGGAATGGTCAGGATCCCAAGCACATATGGGGGAAGGGAGAATGGAATGGGTTATCACTTTCTGGATTCCAAATAAAGACATCTGTGAGCCCGTCTTATCAGGGACACTTCAGACCTTTGCTGAGAAACTACGAGATACTACACCAGCCCAACATGTACATTGCTGGATCACAAAGTCTCTGTACCTGTTGGCTGTCGGCTCTTGGCTTCCTTCAAGTAGAACAGTGCTTTGTCATAGTCCCCCAGGTGGTAGAAGGCTACTCCAGATCTGTACAGGGCCTTGAAGTTCTCGCCTTCCTTCTTGAGAACCTTCAGGCAGTACTCCTTGACCCGCTCATAGTTCACCAGCTCGGCTTGCAGGAGACACGCTGTGGGGGGAAATGGGGAGGCCATTAGTCGCAGGCGTCTCAGGACGAAAATTATACCGGAACATCTCTATTAATGCAAGTTATTGAATGCTATAGGTAACAGAATAAAGTCATTAGAAAAGTTACAGTAATGTATCACAACAGCACAAATATACATAAAATATTTAAATAGTAAAAAACAAACAAACAAAAAAAAACAAAAAACACATACAACAGTCTTGACTGCCAAAACCTTCACTGGTCGTCTCCAGCCGCATTGGAGGACACAATACAATACACTGTATAAAGAACAAGGATGACATGATTCATAGTTGGCAATGAGATCTATAAAAAGTAGTCAAGGTTTCCATGGCCTCAGCTGTGTCTGGAAGCTACACAATCCGTGTCTTCTAGTGTGAAGAAGACTGGCAATAAAACTATAACTATACCTATAACCGGCCTTCTCTATGGTGGAAAATATTAATACAGAGTAATATTATTTAAAGGAGTACTCCACCTATTTTTTTCTTTCAAATCAAAAGGCAGGGCAGCCATCAGGAATTTCGGGGCCCCATACAACCAAAGTGTCTGGGCCCCCCACATTAATAAAAACAATAAAAAATTGTGTGTTCGACCCACGCCTTGCTGGGAGGTATAATTTGGTTCAGATCAATTCTAGAGAACTGGCTCATATACTCCATTTTCCACAGTGGCTTAAAATGTAACCTCTGTTATACAGTTATAAAATTGTAGAAACTAAATGTAAACAAGGTGCAATTCAAATAGACACTTCAATAATCCCAGGCGGGGCATTGCCTAGCACTCAACAGCATTCTGAATACAGGGAACCCCTACCCCAGTCTTGTGTAAGTTTTAGTCTCCATCATAATGAGCCCCGCTGGGCTTGTAGACACGCTATAAATTGTACGTTGCAAGGGTGAGTATAATGCACTGCATACAGAGCACAAGAGGCAGCTATACAAGCAAGTGTCTATTTGAATTGCACCTTGTTCACATTTAGGTTCTACAATTTTATAACTGTATAACAGAGGTTACATTTTAAGCCACTGGGGAAAATGGGATATATGAGCCAGTTCTCTAGAATTGATCTCACACACAGACACCAGCACACATGTATACAGACACCAGCACACATGTATACAGACATACAGACACCAGCACACATGTATACAGACATACAGACACCAGCACACCAGGGCACGATGAAGTTTGAACTTCTGCAACCTGGAGAAATCACCTGATATCACCTGCAGTCCTATGTAACACCACATAACACAGTGGTATCTCTGAGTACAGATAATGTAGTAGATTTCACCTCCAGTCCTATGTAACAGCACAGATAACACAGTGATATCTCAGAGTATAGATCATGTAGTAGATGTCACCTGCAGTCCTATGTAACAGCACAGATAACACAGTGATATCTCTGAGTATAGATCATGTAGTAGATGTCACCTGCAGTCCTATGTAACAGCACAGATAACACAGTGATATCCCTCTGAGTACAGATAATGTAGATGTCACCTGCAGTCCTATGTAACACCACAGATAACACAGTGATATCTCTGAGTACAGATAATGTAGTAGTCATCTGCAGTCCTATGTAACACCACAGATAACACAGTGATATCTCTGAGTACAGATAATGTAGTAGCTGTCACCTCGGGGCGCCCCTACTAAATGATGTTCTACAAAATAAGAAAAGTGTCATACAGTGACTCACAGGTGACGTCTTCTTTGATCTGAGGCCTCACTTTCCCTTTTCCTCTCCATCCGGCCCAGACCTCCATGATGATTCCTTCCAGATATGTTTCATCCCCTTAGAACCTGCGAGACAAACAATTTAGGCTCCGCACATTTCTAGCAACTTCCTTCCCTTCCTCCCTCCTGTAGGCTCCCATAGTAACTGCGCTGTGTGGGATGCCCCCTGTATGTAGGATCCCCTGCTGTGCCCCCTGTATGTAGGATTCCCAGCTGTGCCCCCATGAACTAATAATGCCCCCAGAGGTACCCCCATGCACTAATAATGCCCCCAGAGGTGCCCCCATGCACTAATAATGCCCCCAGAGGTGCCCCCATGAGTTAATAATGCCCCCAGAGGTGCCCCCATGAACTAATAATGCCCCCAGAGGTGCCACCATATACTAATAATGCCCCCAGAGGTGCCCCCATATACTAATAATGCCCCCAGAGGTGCCCCCATATACTAATAATGCCCCCAGAGGTGCCCCCATACACTAATAATGCCCCCAGAGGTGCCCCCATATACTAATAATGCCCCCAGAGGTGCCCCCATACACTAATTATGCCCCCAGAGGTGGCCCCATACACTAATAATGCCCCCAGAGGTGCCCCCATACACTAATAATGCCCCCAGAGGTGCCCCCATATACTAATAATGCCCCCAGAGGTGCCCCCATACACTAATAATGCCCCCAGAGGTGCCCCCATATACTAATAATGCCCCCAGAGGTGCCCCCATATACTAATAATGCCCCCAGAGGTGCCCCCATATACTAATAATGCCCCCAGAGGTGCCCCCATATACTAATAATGCCCCCAGAGGTGCCCCCATACACTAATAATGCCCCCAGAGGTGCCCCCATATACTAATAACGCCCCCAGAGGTGCCCCTAAAAAAAACAAACATCCTACTCACCTAATCCGCGCTGTGCAGGCAGCAGCTCCTCCTCCTCTTCGGGCTCCATCTTGCGAGCCGCAGGGACGGGACTTCCGGCAGACGTGATGACGTCACATCATCACGCCTGCCGGAGGGGCACATGATCACGGCCCGGCCTCCCATAGGCTGCTGGTATGAAGTGCCGGCAGCCTATGGGAGAGAATACAGGAGGAGGACGCTGACAGGTCCTTCTCCTGTATTCTGATCGCTTTAATGTTCCGCCCGCTCACTGTGCGGGCGGAACATTAAAGCGATCAGTGCATCCCGAGAAGCTGCGTGGCCACAGCTTTTCGGGATGCTCAAAAACAGGTGGCAAGGGGGGCCGTGCGGACCCCCCTAGCGTAGCGGTCGGGGGGCGGCGGCCGGCGGGCCCGCCGGGCCCCCCCCGTGTCTCTTAGGGTCCGGGCCCCATACGGCAGTACCACTTGTACTGCCCTATCGGCGGCCCTGTCAAAAGGTGTCGGTAAGTTATACAGACTTGTAATTTACTTCTATTTAAAAATTTCAAGTATTGCCGTTCTTATCAGCTGCTGTATGTCCTGCAGGAAGTGGTGTATGCTTTCCAGTCTGCTGCCACCTCTGTCCATGTCAGGAACTGTCCAGAGGAGGAGAGATTTTCTATGGGGATTTGCTGCTTCTCTGGACAGTTCTTGACTAGAGATGAGAGGATTTTTCGGATTTCTGGTTCATGAGAACCAGAACGATCGGCGTCAGATTCCCGCTGTCTGCTCGCTCCGTGCAGCGGGTTGATACCTTCTTAAGGAACGCCTGGAAAACTGGGATACAGCCAATGCCAATTATCACAAACCAGAAATCCGAAAAGTCCGCTCATCTCTATTCTTGACATGGACATAGAGCACTGTGTCAGACTACCACTTCCTGCACAACATACAGCAGCTGATAAGTACTGGAAGACTGGAGATTTGTTAATAGAAGTTAATGACAAATCTGTATAACTTTCTAACACCGATTGATTTGAAAATAAATTAATACATTTGTTGGAGTACCCCTTTAAATCCATGCAATAGATGAAAAATAAAAAGGAGAATATAGAATTTTACTTGCAAATAAATACTGTTACTGTGTATGAATACAGCCTGACATTTTCATGTTAGTCACCAGAGCTGTTTTTTCCTCCAACCAATCAGATTCCACCTTTCATTCCTCATAGACTCTTTAGAAAATGAAAGGTGGAGTCTGATTGGTTGCTAGGGGCAACGGGGCCTGTTTCCCTTTGCACCATGTTTGATAAATCTCCATGAGGTAAAGTGACACTGGCTCGGTTGCCCCTAGTAACCAATCAGATTCCGACTTTCATTCCTCATAGACTCTAGAAAATGAAAGATGGAATCTAATTGGTTGCTAGGGGCGACTGAGCCAGTTTCACTGTAGGCAAAGTAAAACTGGCGACATTTCGTGGCCTATGGGAGGCTGGCGCGCCTTCTTACCATGCTGAAGAATTGACAGCACCACGGAGAGAGGAGGCGCGCGAGTCTCCCATAGACTCCGAGTATGACATGGAGGCTGGCGGGATTCTGCGGCAGAGAATTCCACCACTTTTACTCCGTGTGAACAGAGCCATACACTAGGTTTGATAAATCTCCGCCACAAATGAGAATACTGACATGTAGATTATAATACTGACGTATAGATGCATCCGTATACACAGTTAGACCAGGGCTACCCCGGCTTTTTGTAGCGCACTGGCACTGTATGTACTCTGTCATCTTTAGCAGCTCCATAGACCAGGGACAGGGAACCTTCGGCCCTCCAGCTGTTGCAAAACCACTATTTCCATCATGCCTGGACAGCCAAAGCTTTAGCTTTGGCTGTCCAGGCATGATGAGAATTGTGGTTTTGCAACAGCCCTGCCACAGACAATGAAAGGAGTTACAGTGCACATGAATGACACCGTTCTATTCCAAAACACGACTGGAGATCATGCCTATTTACCCTCTATATACATCAAAACTAACAGACCTTACAAGATAAGAGTGTGAGAGTCCGCTGCGTCTGCTCACGTATTCATGTCAGCTATAGAAAGGGACTGATAGGCTGTCACTGTCATAGCTGTCACTGTCATAGGTCTAGTATTACTTATCACAGGCTCTTCCATGGACGATTCCCATAGGGAAAAGCCGTAGAGGGAAGGATAGACATCAGGTTCCCATGGCCGTCACTAACTCCTGCCCATATTTACTGTAGAAATTACTCGCTATATCATGAAATTTAGATAGGACGTATATGATCGGCCAGGCCGGCAACAATTAAATAGAATAGTATAAGGCATAAGACATCTTATGGCATGGGTAGGGAACCTTGGCTCTCCAGCTGTTGCAAAACTACAACTCCCATCATGCCTGGACAGCCAAAGCTTTAGCTTTGGCTGTCCAGGCATGATGGGAGTTGTAGTTTTGCAACAGCTGGAGAGCCACGGTTCCCTACTCTTGCCTTATATGATCTGGTAACACACAGGCGTGAGAAGATTTATCGGGTTTGGAAACAGCCCATTATCTCACTTACATAAGGCACAAAGATCAATCAGGATTAACAACCTCGGGGTGAATTCCAAAGGCCAGGTGTGAACGCACCTCTATGGAGATCAGAGCAAGAAGGTGCAAAACGGGGGCTTCGACGGAAGGCATTGCCGTAAACCTGACAACACCACCAATCTCAGAAACACCATTATTTGGGAGGAAATACTCTTTAATCTTACAAGAAATTACACACTAGCAGATGCGAGAATCCTAACCTGCTATTACAGAGATCAATAAGGAAACAATGACGACCGGTGTCTTCTCCCATCGTCCGGATAGACATGCACTGACCAAATCTGGTAACAGTTACTTAAACTTTTTCAAAAACTCGCAAAAGTAAGTATGGTAAGAAGATTCCCCAGTAACCAAACAAATGGTCTTTGTGAATCATTTAAAGGGGTATCCCGTGCATACAGAATGCTTGAGGGGGGGGGGGGGGGAGGGGGGGATGGCACACTTAGGCCCCCTTAACCCTTCAGGAAAATCTATCAGGATTTCTTATTAGGTAACCTGGATAGATTTCTTGATCCATACAGATCCATTTTTCAGTGGGAGTCTGTGCCTATGAGGGCATCTGGAATTCTCTGGATGCACGGCCGGAAAGTGTCTGGAATTCCGGATTATTGCTTGGCTAGCTCGTACAGTTAAAGCGACTCTGTACCCACAATCTGTCCCCCCCCCAACCCACTTGTACCTTCGGATAGCTGCTTTTCCGTTCGGCAGGAGATGCAGTTATTGTCATAAAAACAACTTTTAATCCGGCAGCGCTGTGTCTAACGGCCGGGGCTTACATTTGTATATGCATTAGGCTGGCACCACCTCTCCGTCCTTCCTCCCCACCCTCCTCATTATTAGGAATGATCCAGGAACATTTACTGCTGTTTGAGCTTTGCACAGGTGTATTAACGATCCAGCCCATGTGCCAGGCTGCCACAGGTGTGCAATAGGAAGCAATCTGCCTGGAGTATTCCTAATGAGGAGGAGGGCGGGGAGGAAGGACAGAGGTGGTGCCAGCCTAATGCATATACAAATGTAAGCCCCGGCCGTTAGACACAGCGCTGCCGGATTAAAAGTTGTTTTTATAACAATAACTGCATCGCCTGCCGAACGGACCCCAGGACAGATCTTGGATTAAAAGCAGCTATCTGAAGGTACAAGTGGTTTGGAGGGGGGGGACAGATTGTGGGTACAGAGTCGCTTTAAAGGGCCAGCACCAACACTTGGGCAAGTGCTGCCGGGTGCTATTGCCGACCCTTTAACTGTACACGTTTGCATAGAGTTAAATGTGGCACTGTGTTTAACACGCCTGGGAGCCGATGGCTCCTGGCTCTGTCAACCACTTCTCTGGCCGGAGGCAGCATAACGCGCAAGAGGCCACTCTCTTCCCCCAGTTTTGCGGCGCACGAGTGACGTCAGTCATGGAAGGAGATAACTCCTGTCCACAGCAGCAACACAAGGGGGGCACAGGGAAGCGGGGGGAGGGATGAATGACTGAAATTATAAATCTTTTTTTTTTTGCCATAAACCGCTGAAAATTACATTTTGACCATTTGTTATGGAACATATTCCTCTTTAAAGGTTTTAAGAATATTATTGCAATGGAAGCCGACCAACCGCGTGAATATTTCATAATGTAGAAGTGTTACATTAAAATATACATGAACGTTTTATACGCAGTAATAGCGGCTGTTTTCAGATCCAGACATCGATCGCGCTGTAAAGATCCGATGACAGGAGTAGATGTAGCAGCACTTTACATGACATATAATACCGTCAGCCTGGTAATCACAATACCCATGAACATATAGACGAAAAAAAGAGCAGTAAGGCGAGCGAAGCCCATTATAAGGAGCGGGAAGGAAACCTTACAGTAGAAGAGCTGTGAAGCGCGTTCCAGAAATTGTGCCTAACCTGCGGATTTTGGATCTCTCTCGTCTCACAGCATGACTCCAATTATTCTATTACTTCTGCTCGCATGCTTTCTGAGTGGGCAAGCCTTTCCTAGCGTGAGATTCGCGCTTCCTTTGGTGCAGTTTCCTGCTGTCCACACTTCTCATAGAGCAGTACACAGCACTCACATCCTGCCCTGCTCCCTCTCCCCTCTCGCAGCATGCACTCTCATTAATACCATGGAGGTTTTAAGGGTTTTTTTCTGCCCCTAGTAACACAATTACATTTTTGCAAACTAAATAAATATAGTAACATGGGTTGAAAAAAAAGTCCATCCTATGACCAGAAATCTAGTACCCATTAAAGAGTAAAAGAAAAAAAAAATATTAGATATAGATTATATATATATATATATATATATATATATATATATATATATATATATAAAATCTATATCTATCTATATAATCAAATTAGCTGGTGTGAGAAAGTGCCAGAGATTTGCAATTTACTTCTATTAAAAATATGTCAAGTCTTCCGATACTTATCAGCTGCTGTATGTTCTTTAGGAAGTGGTGTATTCTCTCCTGTCTGACAGTGCTCTCTGCTGCCACCTCTGTCCATGTCAGGAACTGTCCAGAGCAGGAGAGGTTATCTTTGGGGATTTGCTACTGCTTTGGACACAGGTGGCAGCAGAGAGCACTGTGTCAGACTGGAAAGAATACACCACTTCCTGCAGGACATCCAGCGGCTGATAAGTACTGGAAGACTGGAGATTTTTAATTGAAGTAAATTACAAATATCTGGCACCAGTTTAATTGAAAGAAAAAAATAAATAAATTGCTGGAGTTGCCCTTTAAATGTAATTTATATAAGAAAAAGGCATCCAGCCCGCTCTTGATCTTGTTGAGTGAACCATCACATCATCATGTGGCAGACAGTCCACAGTCTCACTGCTCTTACAGTAAAGAATCCCTGTCTGGAGGGCACGCAACTCCGTTTTCCCGGACTCCCTAGTGCTGCATCCAACTGGATTAGCAGCCCCTGGTAATCAAATGCCGAACGATCGGAGTTGCACTCATCTCTGCTGTAGACGTAGTGGGTGGCTCCATGTTCCAGGCCTAGATAGGAGCAGATCACTAGAAAATCTTTGTACTGTCCGTTCATATATTTGTGTATTGCAATTAGATCGCCCCTAACAAGTCTCCCCCCCCCCCCCCATTTTTTTTTGTATTCATTATGTGGATAGCCAATATCTATGGTATTACCTCATTTGTTCCTGACTGAAAATTCCTGGAATCCTTTCCTTCCGGATGGGGCCACCAGCAGAACGTCCCCAGAGGATGAAGCTGCATGGACTGTACCACATAAGCTCTTCACATGGGGGGGGGGGGGAATAAAAACTCTGGTCAGAGTTACTGGTGATGATTAGACCGCTCCTGTCTCTGAGGAGTCTGGCCAGAATGGGGGCACTCCTTCTCCGCTTCTCCACCTTGCTAACTAACGAAAACAGGCTCAGCTTATTCTTGGACAAGTCTGCCGTTTACACTGTGGATTCTCACTCTCGGGCCTTGTATTATAGCTCTGTGCAGTCTCCAGGACTTCTAGATTTCTCTACGCCTCCGAATATAGATTCGCTTTAATGGACGACGGCCAAAAACTTGGCACAGAGTCCAAAATGGCGTGGTCCACATCACCGTACATTGGCACAAATATGAATGGGCTCCTCTGCTCCCCCATGCGCCATGTGAGACTGCTGCTTCCGAGGACTCTAGATGAAGCCCAGGGGAATCCAATGGACCAAGGAATAAGAGGAAAATGGTGGATTAAAGGAGCGTGAGATTCCAGTGTATGACTTGAACTGTCTCTTAGTTCTGGGGGGGAAATAATCCCTGACAATTCTCATGAAACTGATGGATTCTTTATCCAGACAATGTGTGTCTGATGAAGGGAGTGGCACAGCTCCCGAAACATGTTGTAGGCATAAAGGATCTATAAGAATTGTCCAGGACTATGTTCTCCTGACCCAAAAGCTAATAGTCGGTTCAAGTTTTGTTTACACGGATCTTGCGCTCTTTTAAAGTGGAGTGTACCAGCAGGTACATCGCTTTAAGACGTTTACATCAATAGAGCAGTGCTGACACAGGGATGCCGATGCTGCGGCCATTTTTTTTCAGAACCGCAGCCCAGTTCCCGCGCATGGTGCCGGGCTAATTCTGGTCACCGACCCTGCCTGGAGACGGGCCCACCCCTAGTTTGACAGAATTATGGAATTAGAATAAATGGAGCCGCGTCACAGAGGGGAGATTGTCACACTGGGGGCAGACAGGCTGGCATCCAGTGCTTCATGTCAGGACGGTGACCTGCTGCTACATTAGCTTTAATCCGCCATCTTCTTTTTGTTCATTGGTCCATTGGAATCCACCAGGCTTCAGTCTCTATATTATATTATATGTCCTTCATAGAAGGGCAACACCCCGAAACAGCTGTCTGTGGATGGATACCTGGCTTTGGTATTTCCCATGTCAAATCCTTAGACCTGTAAATTGAGTAGGATACTGACTAAAAGGGCCACTTAAAATGGTGGTAGTCCTGTGTTTCAAAACTCTTTAAATGAGGCCTCATAGACTCTTTTTTTCATATTTGATAAAAGGAATGGCACGGCTCCTGAATAAAGGATCCATTCCTTTCATAAGAATTGTCTAGGATTATCTTCTCCTGACCCCGCGGGATAAGAGCCAAGTTAGCCAAGAGGTTTAAGTTATTGACAGGGATCTTGTACTCCTTTAATCCACCATTTTCTTCCCGTTCCTTGGTCCACATATGCTCTTCATAGTGTATTGCCTACCGTAGGACCCATCAAGTTGGGTATCTGTTCTATTTTCCTAGTATTGGTATCACTCCCCTTGGATAACCCCGCACATATAGAGCCCATTCTGTTCTTTTTACATATTTATAATGGAATATGGCACAAAGACGCCTTACAGAATCTCTACAGTAATTGTTATTTATTATATCGCACTATATACACTAGACTATAATACCCGTCATCATTATGACACGCGCCTCGGTCGCGGATGAGAGCGGCTTTCATATTCCAAACAATGTGTTTTCTCCCTTACATCTGACTACATACCGAATACTTAAACAAAAGCAATGTCTATGGCGGCAGTGAAAAGAGATCTATCTTTGATCTGCAGATCTCATTGTGCCCATCCGGAGCTTTCATACAATTACTGGCGGAGATCTGCAGCCGGCAACAAACATCAGCGTTCAATGAGCTTTCATGTCAGATGCGGCTTTACAGACTCAATCTGGAATTTAAAGAGCATAATAGGATAAGTGGCATTACCTTGGAGATTAGACACCGCCGTTGGATCGTGACCATTTTATCCCATTTGCTGCCGTAGTAGAATAGGCAATAGATGGGGCAGAGAGGGGTTTGAGCTCCCCAGGGTCCTAGTCTCAGGCTTCTGTCCGACAACCATTATTGTATATATAAAGGGCACATGGGTATTTATGTCTGACAACAGTCACCCTTGGCCATGATGTTATGAAATTAAGTAGCCCTATGGGAGTCGACAAGGTACACTCACTGACCAAATAAATTATCGGTGGCTGAAAAAGTTGGATTCTGTCCAGAAAACATGGATACATTTATAGGTCATATCCATGTTTTCCTAGACACCTCTAGGGATGCATCTAACGTCTTAAGACAACTTCAAATGACAAATGATGAGACTAGAGTATGCTTGAGTTGTGCACATATCCAGTATACATACTAGTTTCCTAGTCCACCATCCAGACACAAATGCCACCATGCCTCTCCAATCTCTCCCAGGCATTGTAATGGCTGGAGCACAGTGGAGTCGCGTAACCTCCAGAAGTGATCATGCTAATAAGCCGCAATAGGGAGCAGAGTCCCTATCGTTCTGTGTAATATGGTGAATGATTTTTGAATATCGTTGGTCGTTAAAAATCGCTCCATGTAATTAGTACACTAAGGGGCCGCTTGTCCTCACCAGTGCCGGCTGCAAGGTGGGATGGACTTCCTGCTGCAGGCAACTCCCACGTCGCTACCCCTGGTGCAATTTGCTTGTGTCTGAGGTGAGGTGAGGTACAGAGACGTGAGGCTAGAACGTGGTTATAGAGAGGCAGGCAGGTGTCAGACAGGAACCAAGTCAAGGACGTGAGCAAGGAGGGCTGCTACACAGAAATGAACTTAAGAACTTGGAACGCTCTCTCTTCAGGACATCCTGCGGCCATGTGTTCACAGGACATCTCCACAAAACTGCCGCCCTTTATCAGATTTATTGCACTTATGAGACCAGTATTATCTTCCATCTGAGCTACAAGTCGCCCAACAGGCTACTGGAGTCTTCTTTTAACGAATGATGAGAATTGTAATTTTTCAACAGCTGGAGGGTTGCGAGTTTGACACCAGTGCTGTAACTCATCCTATCGATCCCTTACATATATCATGGTAACAGTCACAAACTAAAAGTTTCACTGATTTCTAACAACTCTTATTTCTTGGTGCATTTTGTTCATCAAAGTGTTGAGTGTATTAAGAGAAAACCTTCTTTCTCTTTGGGTAGAAATCGTTGAAAAGTAGTGTGCCTAGCTGCAGGGAACTCTTTACAGAAGTTCCATTTGGTTGATAAAAATCCCTTCGGACTAAGAAGTTGAGACAGGCCATTTCGGCAACGTTTTCCACAGCCAGCTACGGCTTAGGATATGGATGCTGTTCAAAGGGCAGATTTTGGCTGACTGGAGTATCCCAGACAAAAAGATAGAAAGGCCTTTGTAGATACCTCAGGAACATTGATCATCTGTAAGGCTTTGGTCAATAGGAAGCTTTCTGCCAATAGTTCAATGTGGACTGAACAAAAAGCTGCCGCCATACAAAACACGCTCAAGGTGCTGAAAGACCAGAACATGTGAGCTCATTACTGGCTGTTCCCAAACATCTAAAGAGGGTGCCGTGTCTACTGAAGACGGCCAGGTTCAGGCCAAGTTGTATCTAAAACTGCTTTGGGCGTTGAATAAGAGACATTTTGACTCCCTAAGGCAGGGATGGGGAACTTTTGGCCCTCCAGCTGCTGCAAAACTTCAATTCCCATCACGTCTGGACAGCCGAAGCTTCGGCTTTGAGTGTCCATGTATGATGGCTCATGAACTGTTTTTGCTGTCCGGTAAGACCTTGACCTTTGCCTCCGTAGTCATCCACTACTTGGCAAGATCACTGGCCATTAAAGGTGATGAACCTCCATTAGGAATAAGTGCCGAACGTTCAGGTTCATATAAAGCTTGATGATCGGCATCTGAACCTAAAAGCCTAGAAAAAGTGGATGCAGCCCGAGGACTGCCTGGAAAACATGGATACAGCCTATGAACAATGAAGGTGCATCATCCTAGATGACCACTAATGGTGGATAACTATGGTCTTATAAGAGAAGAGAAATACAGTAACGGCTGTAAGACCTTGACCACACTATATTTCTCTGCTCTTCTGAAACCACCATAATCATCCACCACTGGTGGTCATCTAGGATGATGCACCATCATCATTCATAGGGTGTATCCGTGTTTTCCAGGCAGTCTTTGGGCAGCATCCATCTTCTGGAGGCAGCAGGTTTCAAATGTTGATCATTTGGGTTCGTTCAAACCCAAACTTTTGGCGAATTCTCTCTTCTCTAACCTTCATGACTTATGTCCTTCTCCTTTGGGGGTGGACAAAATACACCCATCCAGGATCCAGCATAGATAGAGGAAGAAAAAGGAAGTATGGTTTAGAGTTGAGGGAAGGGGGCAACTACCTGGAGAGATTGGATCTCCTCAAATGTTCATGGAGTTTTATTTTAGTCTTGTGGTTGCTTATTGGAGACATTTCGGCTGTGTGTAGAGTTTGCACAGATGACGAAACACGTGCCGAGGTCCAGGTTGACACCAGTATTAGGAACGTGACACAGGAGTCATTGCTCCAAGAGTCTAACATACGATTTACTATTTTCTTTGCTCGCTTACTACTATGAGCACATCCTGAAATATGTGACATTACATCTATACAACTATCTAGAAAATAATTATAGCCTCCATGGAGTCTTAAGTAAGCAGGTGAGACGTCTCATGGCTGCTTAGGAACAGCTGTAAATCTTGCAGGATCTACTTTCCATGTTATTTGTCCTGGAGGCATCCTGACAGGCAGGAAGTGCGAGGGAGTACATTGCAACACAGGAAAAGACAGGATACATCTCTCCGGCATTGTTTCCATTTATTGCTAGAGTAAACCCATTCACGGGTCTAGACACGTCCCGAGCCATGATCCCGCCAACTTTGTCCCCATTCATTTTACACAAGGACTGATGGGTCGGCACTGCTATGTTATAGAAGAAGCCTTTATGGAAGGGTCCAATATCGACGTTGGCATGACGGCCCGGGAGAACGGTCTAGGAGGCGTTATGTACACAGATGTAATCTGTCAGTCGTGAATGGAAGGAGAGCACAATAGAGCGCAGCTGGTAAATTGTAAGCGCCAACGCTTTTCCCGGAACTGAAAATCAGTCACAATTGAAAATTGCCAGACATGATTCTAAAAGGAAACCCCACCTAAATACCATGCAGATGGGAATATTAAAAGGGGTTGTACAGGCAGGGAAAAATAACTGGGAAATGGCGCCCCCCACGTCTACAGGGTTGTGTGCGGTACTGCATCTCAGCTCCAGGCACTTTGACGGAGCATTGCTGATATACCAGGCATAATCTATGATCTGTCCAAAATGTGGACATATAGGAACAGCTGTCAATCACTGAATGACTCCACCCACTGGACTCTTTCAACCAGAATGGGCAGAAATTTCAAGCTATAGGAGTATGTGCACACTCAGGAATTCTCGCGGATAACTTGCCGTGGATTCTGCAGCTCCGCCCGTGCCATAGACTCCATTCTATGCTTGGGCAGATCCCACCATCTGCCCAAAGAATTGGCATATCAATGCAGTCTATGGCACAGGCGGAGAGTCAAGCAGCAGAATCCGCAGGAATTCCTCAGTATGCATACACCTTAAGGCTGGGTTCACACTACGGAACCAGAGAGGAGAATTTCCACCAGATTCCGTAGCTCGTACCAGTTCATGGCCGCGCCTCTCTCCCGTGCCATAGACACTATTCTATGTACAGGCGGATTCCGCTGAAAGAATTAATGTGGCAGAAATTCTCCGCTCGGGTTCCATAGTGTGAACCCAGCCTAAGTGTCCATAAGATACGAGCCCGGCGTGCAGTATACCTTGCGATGCGCCAGCTTACTCCAAGTAGCAATCTCTTGCGCATGGTGAATACAAAGTATACGTTTTGGGTATTTTTTTAGCAAGAAAAACAGAATATCAGGTTAAAACAACATAAAATAATAAGAGAAGGGATGGCGGGATAAGAGTCGGCTGCATTATGTAGAAATATTCAGCTCGGTAACTCACACCCTCTCCCATATATGCTCGGCATGGGGGGGGGGTGGGTTAATTTAGATTTCCATTTACCATTTACATTGTGCTCGGCAGATATGGGACAATGAGATACGGAATTATACAAAGTAAATTGAACGGGATTTGACCCAAATATTAAAGATGGCCACAGATTAGTCAATCAGAACTTGGAGCAATAGGTCGAGTGTGGAATGACATTTTTTCCCCATTACAGATACTGGCAATTCTCCATTGTCTGAGGACTAGGCCCTCTGGTCGGGGCGCTGGTGATCATGTGACACCAATCAGATCCATGTTACGTCAGAGGAGGAGACATGAGCTTTCCTATATCCTTCCCCGGCATCAATATGGCACATGGGATCACCCTCCCAGCATGAGCACCGGGGCATCGAAGCCACATGGCTATAAGCAGCTGCGTAAACATGCCCTCAGAGCCGTGCCCGAGTCACATGATGATACATAGACGACAGTCAAAACAAACACAAAGGGAACAAACTCCACATAAAAAACCTGAACACTCTCAAAACATAAAAAAAACAACAAGGTTCTGGCATATCAATAATGTTGATCGGTGGGGGTCCAGACTGATCTATAAAACAAGTCGGGAGATGCGTGTAGTTAAACGCTTCTCTCTGCCTTTCCTGTCTCACTGCACTGCTTAAAGGGGTACTCCGGCAAAAATCTTTTTCTTTCAAATCAACTGGTTTCAGAAATATAAATAGATTTGTAATTTACTTCTATTTAAAAAATCTCCAGTCTTCCAGTACTTATCAGCTGCTGTATGTCCTGCAGGAAGTGGTGTATTCTTTCCAGTCTGACACAGTGCTCTCTGCTGCCACCTCTGTCCGTGCAGAGCAGCAGCAAATCTCCATAGAAAACATCTTCTGCTCTCCAGACTGGATAGAACACACCACTTCCTCCTGCAGGACATACAGCAGCTGATATGTACTGGAAGCCTTGAGATTTTTTTTAATAGAAGACATCACTGTGTATATGTGTCTACGCTCCTCACTTTACTCTGAATAGGACATCTGCGGGGTTAGCCCAATGGCCACGTATAGCCCTAATCTTACCGGAGCAGCTGTCACTCCAAAAATAGGAACTCGTCCAAAGTGTGTACATCACCTGACCGGCTTCAGCGCCGCGCCATCCCGCGCCCGGCCTCTGTGCCCACAACCCAGAACAGCTGCTCGGTGAATGAGAAGAGCGTCTGGATCACAAATCAGGTGCCGAGCTGTCGGCCTGTGCGCTGAGGACAGCTGCCATCACTGCGGGCGTGCAAGGAGGCCACGCCCACTTGTCTAGATAGCAAAACTAAAACGGTGTCCAGCTACCCATTGCTACGTCAAGACAAGTGCATGCCGACAGTGATGGTCAAACCATTATGGCGGCCAAGGAGTTCCATAGTCACCAATTTGCTGAGCTTGGTTGGTTTAGGACGCCATCATGGGGGAGCAATGTATTGTAGCCCTTGTGTTATGGCCACAATGACCAGACGTACCGTGATCACTCTATAAGGGATCTAAGGTGGTTCAGGAGATCTACAGGAGATCCAGGTACAGCCTCCATCTATAGGCCAGAATGGCTACCGATGCCAAAAATGACCCCTGATGGCAGAACGCCTCAACATGGCCGACCTCACGAGGAAAAACGAATCCACATGGTGCCCAGTGTGACCCACATAGCAGCTGGCCCAATGTGAGGTGCTTCTTAGGGGATGCTCGGCTCGTCACCCCCCTCCCCATCGTCCTATGATCGGTCAGCAACGTCTTCTCCTCTGTTATTACTGAGAATTATTATCAGCTTTACAACCCGGTTCCATCACACCTTGTAGATTTCCACCTTGTTTGCCCCGGGGGCCACGGCCTATGCCTGGCCCCCGGGGGGGACGTGCCCATCTTCATTAACCAGGGTGGGCGGCATCACTTTAAGAGTATAGAAACCTGACGCTGTTCTGCACAGAACGGGCACCACACACAGCTGCCCTCGCCCATTGGTCACATCACAACCTTCACCCTTCTCATCGGCTTGATGCCACTCAGTGGGTAAAGTTACCGCTGTCTGCAACGTAGCCATCACAGCCCCCCCCCCCTCCTTCTGCCCTGGCCACCATCACCGCCTAGGGGGCATTCACAACCAGCCACTTCTGCCCTGTTACACTGTCACAACCAGCCACTTCTGCCCTGGGCACCATCACAGCAAGCCACTTTACCCAGGCTAGGTTAGAGGCATGACAGCCATCATGGTAAAGGCTCCCCCACTGGCACAGAGATGCCCCCTGCACCCAGCTGACAGGCACAGGACCCCTGGCTGCCCCCCTGTAAGGCACAGAACCCCCGCACCCACCTGCCAGACAGTACCCCCGGCAGCCCCCCTGCCAGGCACAGGACCCCCGGCTGCCCCCTGCACCCACCTGTCAGGCACAGGATCCCCGGCTGCCCCCTGCACCCACCTGTCAGGCACAGGACCCCCGGCTGCCCTTCTGCCAGGCACAGGACCCCGGTTGTCCCCCTGTCAGGCACAGGACCCCCGGCTGCCCCCTGCACCCACCTGCCAGGCACAGGACCCCCGGCTGCCCCCTGCACCCACCTGTCAGGCACAGGACCCCCGGCTGCCCCCCCCTGTCAGGCACAGGACCCCCCCCTGTCAGGCACAGGACCCCCCCCTGTCAGGCACAGGACCCCCGGCTGCCCCCCCCTGTCAGGCACAGGACCCCCCCCCTGTCAGGCACAGGACCCCCCCCTGTCAGGCACAGGACCCCCCCCTGTCAGGCACAGGACCCCCCCTGTCAGGCACAGGACCCCCCCCCTGTCAGGCACAGGACCCCCCCCCCTGTCAGGCACAGGACCCCCCCTGTCAGGCACAGGACCCCCCCTGTCAGGCACAGGACCCCACCTGTCAGGCACCCCCGCACCCACCTGTCAGGCACCCCCGCACCCACCTGCCAGGCTGTTGTAGCAGTCCACCTCAATGCTCTCCACCGCCCTCCGTTGCTCGTCGCTCAGGCTCCCGGGCTGCGGGCTGTCCCCGGTCTCCTGCTCCCCCGGGAGCCCCTTCAGCTCCAGCAGCGCCCGGTGATACTTGCCGATGGCCTCCCGGTACTTCTTGTCCTTGTAGCACTGGGCCCCTTGGCTCTTGAAGTCCCGGGCTCTGTGTATGAGCTGCGCCGGGTCCCCCCGCATCCCCCCGGGGGCCCGGTCCATGGCTGTGCAGGCGGCGGCGCTCCGGTTACATGTCCGCGGCTCCCGCACGCATCACTCTATGGAGAGAAGAGCCGTCTGCACACACAGCTCCCCCTCCTCTCAGGGCGGCCCCTTCCCCAGATCTTAAAGGGACAGACAGCTGCAACACCACCCCCACAGCGGCTGAGATCACTGCCCCCCTGTCCTCAGGCGCCCTCCCCGCTGCTGCAGAACATCTTTAGTATCAAACATGTCAGGAAGGGCAGAGCAATCACGACAATCACAATCCCTGTGTGTACTGGCTCCCCCTGCTGGCGGCGATGCGGTACCGCCACTGTGATCATCGCTCCGTCACCACCACTGCTCTGACTGACTGCTGTGACGTGTTGTCCTGCACTGCCCGCTCAGCCAATCACTGAGAGGGGACTGTGCCGCTGATTGGCTGATCAGGCAGTTCATGCAGGAACAACACCTCACAGGATCCTGGAAATTTTTGCCACCGCTTTCCTGTTAAAGGGGTATTCCACTTAAACATAACTTTTCATATGTTGCTGCCCATGGTGAGACTAACAATCCCTTCCATACTTGTTATTATCTATTCAGTCTCCTTCCCTCAGTTCTGAGCTGCTGATTTCTGCTGAAGACACAAAAATCTGTGTGTGAGCTTTTCTCTCTGTCTCGCCCGGCTGATGTAAACAAGTCCCTGGCAGGCTTTATCTGCAACTTTGGTTGTTATATGAGTGGAATACTCTTTTTTACCCTAAAAGAAGGGAAGTAGAGGAACAGCTGGAGAAGCCATTAGTGATAGGAAGGAAGTATACAGGGGTCAAGAGGTTAAGGACAGAAGGAGGACAGATTCCTGGCGCAGGAGGTTTCTAACCAGACATGAAAGTATATAGTAACAAATATATAGTGGTATATAGCTGCTTATATGTCATCATGTTTATTTGCAGTTTTTTTAGGCACCATCATTAAAGGGGTACTCCAGCAAATTTATTTTCCTTCAAATCAACTGGTGTCAGTAAGTTATATGGATTTGTAATTTACCTCTATTAAAAAATATAAAGTCTTGGAGTAGTTATCAGCTGCTGTATGTCCTGCAGGAAGTGGTGTATTGTTTCCAGTCTGACACAGTGCTCTCTGCTGCCATCTCTGTCCATGTCAGGAACTTTCCAGAGCAGCAGCAAATCCCCAAAGAAACCCTATCCTGCTCTCCAGACTGAAAAGAACACAAAACTCTTCAGTGAAATTAGGGCTGTGTTCACACATGTTGGAGTGTCATTGCAGTACTGCAGCGTATTCACAAAAATGATGCAGTAACACAAGTAAATGATGCTAAACGGCAGAGAGGATCAGAGCCGACACTGCCAATCCCACCTGGAGAAAAAATAAGCCATAAACATTATATCCCATGTAAGATAATATCGGATAAAGTCCTTATTGTGGGGCTCAACTTCAAAGATAAAAGATGCTCGATCATAATATGTGCGTGGAAATGAAAAGATTTTTTTTTTTTAATTAAATTAAAAAAGTTCTTAAATACAGCGTGCTGTGTGGTGTTACAGGTAGAGAATACAGCGTGCTGTGTGGTGTTACAGGTAGAGAATACAGCATGCTGTGTGGTGTTACAGGTAGAGAATACAGTGTGCTGTGTGGTGTTACAGGTAGAGAATACAGCGTGCTGTGTGGTGTTACAGGTAGAGAATACAGCGTGCTGTGTGGTGTTACAGGTAGAGAATACAGCGTGCTGTGTGGTGTTACAGGTAGAGAATACAGCGTGCTGTGTGGTGTTACAGGTAGAGAATACAGCGTGCTGTGTGGTGTTACAGATAGAGAATACAGTGCTGTGTGGTGTTACAGGTAGAGAATACAGCGTGCTGTGTGGTGTTACAGGTAGAGAATACAGCGTGCTGTGGTGTTACAGGTAGAGAATACAGTGTGCTGTGTGGTGTTACAGGTAGAGCATACAGCGTGCTGTGTGGTGTTACAGGTAGAGAATACAGCGTGCTGTGTGGTGTTACAGGTAGAGAATACAGCGTGCTGTGTGGTGTTACAGGTAGAGAATACAGTGCTGTGTGGTGTTACAGGTAGAGAATACAGCGTGCTGTGTGGTGTTACAGGTAGAGAATACAGTGTGCTGTGTGGTGTTACAGGTAGAGAATACAGTGCTGTGTGGTGTTACAGGTAGAGAATACAGCGTGCTGTGTGGTGTTACAGGTAGAGAATACAGTGCTGTGTGGTGTTACAGGTAGAGCATACAGCGTGCTGTGTGGTGTTACAGGTAGAGAATACAGCGCTGTGTGGTGTTACAGGTAGAGAATACAGTATGCTGTGGGGGTGGGACTACAATGAAATCATAAATTACTGCAAATAATTCAGTAACACAATGAAACTGCAATGTGTGAACACAGCCTAGATGTTCTGCAACAGATTTGGGCAGGGAATGTGCAGGGTGGAGGACTGTGATAACCAGCTGAGGGAAAGCATTGCATTCTGGAACCTGTAGTACTGTGTACAACTGCTCAACCAGGAAGTGCAGAAACACAAAACAGACCCCCCCCCCCAAAAAAAATAAAAAAAATAAAAAATAAATAAATAGAAAACAAACAGATTTTTGGTAGTTTCAAAACTGCGATAGATAGGTAAGTAATGCTTTATGCTTCTGCAGAAGTTTCATTTTTATTACCTCTACCTGGAGTTCCCCTTTAAAGACAGTGAAAAAAAAGCTAAAAAACAACAAGCGTGGTTTACAAAATCCCATCCGCATATAATGGTCATGAACATTCATTTGACGTTCACTCAAATAACGTCCATTATTTAATACACTATGGGGGTGATTTATCAAAGGGTGTAAAATTTAGACTGGTGCAAACTGTCCTCAGCAGCCAATCACAGCTCAGCTTTCATTTTACAGAGCTGAAACCTGAGCTGTGATTGGTCCTGTATATAGTTATAGAGGGAATAGAATGGGATGGTACATGGGCCTCAGCCACAGATTCCTATACTATTTGCTTATATTATTATATCATTTTCAGCTGATCGCAGTCTTTCAGCATGTTATAACATAATCTAATGCTGCGTTTACACGAAACGATAATTGACCCGTTCGTACGATTAACGATGTCGGAGTAACATTTTTTTTTTTCATAACCATCAGCGTTTAGACGGTACAATATATCGTACGGAAAATCGTTTTGCGATCATTTGGCAATTGCTTAAGCCTATCTCACACATTGGTTAAAATCGGCGAACGACTGTTTACACGGAACAATCTGCAAATTTTTTGCGAACGACGATTTGAGAACATGTTGTAAGATCAAAATGAATGATTTCTCGTTCGACGTTTGATCGTTTGCCGAGTTTACACGTACGATTATCGCTCGAATTCGATCGTTATCGCGCAAATTCGCACGATAATCGTTCCGTGTAAACGCAGTATAACGCCATTGGTACATCTCTCCGTGTAATAGAAGATGGGCAGCTGATGGCGGCTTGCAGCCCGCCAATCTAGCAGATCTTTAAAGGTCACAGAGTACGATTAGTAACGGCGGGAGTCATGGATCCACTGGATCACTGCTACTAATGGTGCGGATCAGGGAGCGGAGTCTAAAGCCCCTGTTACATGGGGAGATATCCGGGAGCAGGCACCGACCTGTCAGGTTAGCGCTTGCTTGCTCCTCGTTCCCCCGCTGGCGCTATTACACTGCTGACAGTGAGTGGTTGTGTGGGTATACAGTTCTATTATAAAAAGAGTATAAAACAAACAAAAAAAAACCCTCCAAATAAACGGTACTCCAAATCCCTCAAAGGATACAGTCACACATAGAAAGTCTCCGTGGACCTCACACATCCGATTTAATACATGAAATCAGATGTGGATTTGGCTTCCCATTAACTTCAATGGATCAGCAGGTATGCCGCCAATTCACTACAGCAGCTTATTTGCCGAAATAAAAAAACATCTCTGTGATAGATTTGAGTCTAGAAAGTCACATAAAGAAAGAGTCCATCCATTCCCTGCATCCAGTCAGCCTCCGGGAAGCTGTACATAACCTGCTCGGGGCGAGGACCACAAAGGGATCCCACCAGATATTAGCTTCAGGAGTTTAGGGTCCATTTACACAGAAAGATTATCTGCTAAAGATTTGAAGCCAAAGCCAGGAATGGATTTGAAAAGGGGAGAAATCTCAGTTTTCCTTTATGACCTGATCTCTGTTTGTAGTCTGTTTCTGGCTTTGGCTTCAAATCTTTGGCAGATAATCTTTCTGTGTAAATGGACCCTTATACTTTGGGTAGAGATCCCTGTGATGGTGATCTAAGCTGTAAGTGTGTGTTCCCAGCAAAGAGTGATGGGTGAGAGTATTTTCCCAGTACATTATACTGTATATAGGCTGAGGACTATGTTATATACTCATACACCATCTGCAGAACATTGGGTGGAATGGATAAACAAGGTATAGGGAAAACATGGGAGTAGAAAAACATGGCCGCCTTCTTCCAGAAACAGCACTTCTGTCCACTGTTTCATTGAAGTGAATGGAGCTGAATTGTAATACCACACAGAACCTGAGGACAGAGGGGGTGCTGTTTCTGCAAGAAAGTAGCTGTGCTTATTCTAATCACGGATAATTCCTTTAAGGTCCTTTTATACAGGCAGATACCGAGCCCAGATTACCTAAAAGCATTATGGGGTCTGCATACGAATTAACCTTCTAGGGTTCGATAATGATTTGTAAAAATTAAAGGTAAAATGTTGTGTTGTCGACACCTACAAATGTATGGAATACTGGGACATCCTATACCTTACAGGCAGTGTCCATGGGAAACACAAGAAACACAAATCCTTTAAAGACTGTATGAAAAATGCATAGAGAGGTGCGGAGCAATACATTGTATTGTTTACAGGGAACACTGGACTCCGGGGTTCAGGTTTCTGCCCCATTTTCAGACTTGATCAGGTTTCAAAACGTGAGCAACGCAAATGAGTCCGGACAGACATCTATACCGGAAGCGGACAGCCTGGTAGTCATAGCACGGGAGATCATCACAAGGAATGGTGTATAGAGGGATAAGTACCATAAAGGGATTCAGTGATGCTCCTACTATGCACAGTAGGGCCTCGGCTAATGTTATCCCATCTCTGTTTCCCTAAATGTGGCGTGGTCCATTTTTCAAACCGCTACTCTGTTCCCGCCATCTGCTCTGGTTTCTCATTGTGCAATTAGGCACCATCGGAGCACTGGAGTGCGGGCCCAGTGCCCCCCAGTTCACCAATAAGGCAATAACCACTCCCCTTGGTGACGCGGCCGGACTGAGTCTGAAAAGGCAGGTCACCCAGGGGAGGGGATTGGTCGGCGCACTGGTCCAGCCTTCAGTGCACTGAGCGAGTTTAATTGCACAACGGGAAACCAGCGCAGATGGCGGGAACTGAGCACCAGTTTGAGGATTGGACCACTGTTTCTAGACCAGAGTGGTAGTCAGTAACCTCCACAATGCGCCATAAGCTATGGGAGGGAAAGAGCAGCATATCACGAGACACCTTTACTAAATGGCTGTATTGACAAAAATACTTAATAAATTTACAGCAAAGCGGTACATTCACTTTTATACTACCTGGTCTGCAGCGGCATATAGATCCCGGCGTCGTGGCCCATTCCTCAAGCTGCTGCTCAATTCTCGCCATCTGCGCTGGTTTCTCGTTGTGCAATTCGGCTCCTCTGGGTGATCTGCCTCTTCAGCCACGTCACTGAGGGGATATTGGTGAACTGGAAGGTACTGGGCCCGCACGCCAGTGCACCAAGTGGGCCAAATTGCACTATGAGAAACCAGAGCAGATGGCAGGAACCGAGTGGCGGTTTGAAAAATTGACCATGCCACCAGGAACAGCAAAGTGGTACATTCACTTTAAGTATTTTTGTAAATACAATCACTTAGCAAAGGTGTCTCCTTCTCCTGATATTCTGCTCTTTCCCTCCTTTTGTTAATGGCGCATTGTGGAGGTTACCGACCACCACTCTGGTCTAGAAGCAGTGGTCTGGCTGGTGTATATATGGATATAGGGGAGATTTATCAAACATGGTGTAAAGTGAAACTGGCTCAGTTGCCCCTAGCAACCAATCAGATTCCACCTTTCATTCCTCACAGGCTCTTTGGAAAATGAAAGGTGGAATGTGATTGGTTGCTAGGGGCAACTGAGCCAGTATCACTTTACACCATGTTTGATAAATCTCCCCCATAGTGTATATGTACTGTATAATATATATATATATATATATATATATATATATATATATATATATATATAGCCAGACAACTGTGTTTCGAGCAGAGTGCCAGTCACAGACCATGCAGATAAGAGTACAGGAGCCCACACTACAAATAGAGACCATTCAATGACATGTCCGGTCTCTGGGCATATGAACGGCCCATGGAATCCACAGTCATTGGCCAATAGAATAAGGTTTATACTATCCGAGGTTGGGAGGGGTTTTCAGCTTCGTTAAAGTGAATAGAGCTGAATTGTAATACCCCACACAACCTAAGGACAGGGGTGGCGCTGTTCATTATCCCGGATAACCCCTTTAAGGATACAAACCTCCCCTTGCTCTCCTCTGGGGGGGTCCTGCAATCAGGGGCCACAATCACTACAGTCTTACTTTCTGGGGGACATAACAGGTCCTGACTAAACCGAACGAACCTTTAAAGGGAACCTGTCACCCCCCGTGCCGGGGTGACAGGCTCCCGACCCCCCGTTAGAGCCCCATATACTTACCTAATCCCGCCGGGTCCCGCTTCTGGAGGTGGTCGGGTGACGGAGATCTCAGCCGCTGCAGCCCGGCGCGCGCGCTGAGAGATGAGTCCAACGCTCATAGAGAATGACGGAGCGCTGGACTCTCCTGTCATTCTCTATGGGTGTTGGACTCATCTCTCAGCGCGTGCGCCGGGCTGCAGCGGCTCAGATCTCCGTCACCCGACCACCTCCAGAAGCGGGACCCGGCGGGATTAGGTAAGTATATGGGGCTCTAACGGGGGCCGGGAGCCTGTCACCCCGGCACGGGGGGTGACAGGTTCCCTTTAAAAGCAGTGGCAGCAGAACAAGGCGCTATAAAGAAGCTGTGAATAAGAGGACGGGCGGGAATGAGGCGCAGTAATGGGTTCCATTAGCCATCATTGTGATGCAGAAGTGCTACATTACACAGGACTGTATGGCAGCGCTTTACAGTAATGAAGACAAAGAGTCCTCAATGTACATCTGTTCTATATTCAGATCTGGTACACTGCTAGCTGTATCTTAAAGGGGTACTACAAAGAAAAAAATCAACTGATTTGAAATCAACTGGTGTCAGGAAGTTATACAGATTTGTCAATTACTTCTATTTAAAAAATCTCTAGTCTTCCAGTATTTATCAGCTGCTGTATGTCCTGCAGGAAGTGGTGTATTCTTTCCAGTCTGACATAATGCCACCTCTGTCCTTGTCCTGAAGAGTCCAGAGCAGGACACATGCATATTAGTGTTGTCACTTTCCCTTTAAATACTGACAAGGAGGATATAACTAGGGGTCTGCATTTTGCTCACAGTCTCCGTATCTTCTCAGTGATGTCCTACTGCCTTCTGAGCTGTTACGTGAGGCTGCCATTAAATGTGATGGGACTAGAACCCAAATCTAATAGGGATTTGGTTGCTGTTATATGACTGGTTTTAAATTGTCACCCAGACATATTATGTGCGGCACACCGGGAGTACCGCAGCCAGTGATTGGCTGAGCGGCCTGTCAGCTGACAGGCCGCTCAGACGCTGCAGCCGCCAGGACCAGGAAGCTGCTGCGCAGAGGAGAGAAGACCGGGAGCGGGGAGAGGTAAGGTGTCAGGTGTTTGGGCAATGGCTAATGATGTCCATGCAGTCCTTACTGCCGGATTATCGGGCCGTCTAATAGGTCCAGTAAACGAGCACTGGTTTACCTAAATGATCAGGCCATAGTCGGCCCGTCTAATAGGACCCTTACACTCTGACCTGATATAGAGGAAGTCCAGGGGTCTCTCTCTGCTATTTCTCTATCACTACATAGAATTTAAAGAGGTTGTCTAAGGAAAATTAACCAGTCCCCTAACCACAGGATAGGGGACAAGTAAAAGATCATGGGGGTCGGGCCTCCATACCCCCTGCCGATCTCTGTATCGGGCCCCTGGCTCCTTTGTTATGAATAGAGCCGCAGGTATGGCAGAGAAACAGCAGGTGCGACCCTCCCAATCTCTTACTTGTAAATTAAAGTAAATTTGCCATGGATAACCTCTTGAATGGAGACTAACAGGACGCGTCAGTGATCGGACCCCCTGCTGATCGCACGGCTATAGCATATTCCATATAGTGGTTTCTAGAAGTATAATATGGCCCGTGCAATAAACCAGCTCGGTTTCTACGATGTTGCTGACTGGAATTGTTGCGGTAGATCCAGCCTGAGCATATCCATTATATAATTACTACCTTACACCACGTCCAGTAGAAAACCCTCACTTCCCCCGGTATTTTTAGGCTTCCTCGGAGGGTTCCTGCCCGCCCCGGCTGGTAATCACATCCACTATATTGCTGACTTACTTCAGTGATCTCCCTTCCATCTGACAGGCTGATTGGAAGTGACAGGCGATGTCAGGAGGCGTATCGTCATCTCCCCAGACGCTGAGCAGCGGCATCAGCACAACATGTGGCAAAAGCAAAGCGGCCAGAGCAAATCTCGCTCAGAGGATCAGACAAGCGTATGAATCAAACGGGTCATCCAAAAATGGCAACCAGACAGGACTTAAAGTGTACCTGTCACTTTAAAAAAAAAAAATTGGCATGTCTTGAAGTTTTGATCGGTCAGAGTCTGAGTGTTCAGACCACCCACAGACCACCTAATCCATCATAACTTTTTAAAGTGATAGCGCCCATTTAAATGTCAGCTACTTAAAGGGGTTATCCAGGTAACAAAAACAATACTTTTAAGAACTCCCCCTTCCCAATACAACCCTATGTCTAATATACATGTATAACCTATCTTGCACCCTTTCCCTGTTTGTTTTTTTCTCATTCCTTTCCACTCTGGACATGAAAAATCCTCTACTCTGGGTCCACTCTGACCACGCTCAGCTCCCTCTACCCCCCTCCCTTTGTAGTCACAGGACATGTCATCTCCTCTCTGGGGGAGGGGTTAGCTGTCTATTGACTTGATAACCCGACCCCCAGGAGACTTCATCTGCATCATCTCCATGCACCTGTGCTGCTTCCATAGACTTACATGTGTCCCTGAGCCTAGGTTTCTGTAATAAGAAAAGTTATAGTTCTATCTCTGCTTGCTGTCAGTGAATGCAGACATATGTACCTGTCTTTGTGTCACAGCTCTGTATATTGTAGGTGTTATAGATGTTCCCTCCAACCCCTGGTAAAGATGCCCGTTATGCAGCACATAGCTACACCATGCGCACATCAGCTCTGCTACATCATCAGCTAGTATGGAATACATATTGGGGTGATGTGATGCAAAATAAGTGAAAAAAAACCAGTTCTGTGTTTACTGTGCAATAGTAATGACAGCAATGGGCAGGAAAGAAAGCTAAGGGGCGAGTACACAAATGGACCAAGTAGGAAAATGCATCATGGGAAATGTAGTTTCCTATCTTGGTTATAGATTCGCTTTAAGAAGAACTTGTAACTTGGGAATAGCAGCAGCTAGAGAGACAACAGACGGCTCAAAATAGAGTCACTTTAGAGGGGTACTTCGGAGATTTTTTTTTTCTTTTTTCTCATCAACTGATGTCAGAAAGTTATACAGATTTGTAAGTTACTTCTATTTAAAAATCTCAAGTCTTTCAGTACTTATCATTTGCTGTATGTCCTGCAGGAAGTGTTGTGTTATTTTCAGTCTGGAGAGCAGTAGAGTTTTTTATGGGGATTTGCTGCTGTGACATGGACAGAAGTGGCAGCAGAGAGCGCTGTGTCAGACTGGAAAGAATGCACCGTTTCCTGCAGGACATACAGCAGCTGATAAGTACTGGAAGACTAGAGCTTTTTAAATAGAAGTAATATACAAATCTGATGTTTATAGGGCAGGAGGAGCTGAGCAGACTGATATACAGTGGTGCCTTGGATAAGGAGCATAATTCGTTTCGGGACCATGGTTGTAATCCAAATCCACTCTTAAACCAAAGCAAATTTTCCCATAAGTAATCATAGAAATGCAGACAATTCGTTCCACACCCCAAAAATAATGATTTATTATTCTGAATAACATGTAAAACACATAAAAACATTCAGAAACAGCAGAATCTGTGATATTGTAAGTTACTGTACAGTAATGGAGAGGATGGGAAACACAAGGGCGGACAGAGACTGCAGGGAGCATGAAGGAACGAGCAGGACAGATGTGGGCACATACATGCAGCGCTCTCTGTCCGGGGAGAGAGGGGTTACAGCTATGCAGAGATTACCTCCACAGTCCTGTCCCCTGATGTAAGCCCCAGCCTGAAGTGGATCTGCTATGATTTGGAAGGTGAGGGAGACTTCCTGGGTCAGAGTACAGTGCTGTAGACCCCACTATGCTGACCATGCTGACACCAGGGAGCTCTTACACCAAAGCAATGCTCTTATACCAAGTCACAATTTTGAAAAACTGTGAGCTCTTAAACCAAAACGCTCTTAAACCAAGGTACCACTGTGTAGATTTATGTGATTTACTCATAGAAAAATCTGCTAATTCTGGGCTACGCAGTGAAGTAGGCGGTCCTAATTATTGACTGACAGTACTATGCAGACTCATACCCCGCTCTGATGACGGCGCTCGAGATCCCGGCTTAATGACGGTACAACTGGTAGGGTATGTTCCCAATGAGTAAAATTGGCTGAATTATGTGGTGCAGCTCTCCGCAGTAAAATCCCGCCTCGCAGCAGATTTCATCTAGATAACTGAACACAGCATCAAATCTGCTGCGGATCTTGTACGTGTGAACGCACCCTAAATCTACTGAAACTGAAACCGTGAAAGGGAGGGAAAAACGTACTGTGAATACGACCTTAGGTGTTAACTTACTGACCATGGGGAGCTGACCCCTGGGACCCTCATGGATCAGAAGAATGGGAACAAATTGTACTGATGGTGTTTCCAAGTCCCCTGGGAAACAAAAGAAAAAAAAACAACAAATATTTTAGGATTTAAGTATTATAAAAAATTCTCATTTAGATTTAAAAAAGTACAAAAGTGCGTAAAATGGTTACAAATGATGTGGCACATAGAGATGCAGGTCAGTGGTGGACAGTTCGGTTACCAAGGCAGGTGTAGGAGATGTCTTGCTGGGCATCATACAATCGCCTCGGCTTGGCACTCTATTGCTTTTGGCTGCAGCAGCCAAAAGCAATAGAGTGCCTATCTCATGGATCTATGCAGTATATGTATACTGCATAGATCTCAATGAGAGATCAGAATAGTAATGCTAGAATTCCCCCAGGGGGAATAACCCTAACCTCAGGGGGACTTCTAGTAAGTGTGTTAAAAATAAATAAATTTTTTTTATTAATAAAAAAATCCCCTCTCCTAATAAAAGTTAGATTCACCCCCCTTTCCCCATTTTATAAATAAAAATAAATAAACAAACAAACAAACATGTTTGGTATCGCCGCATGCGTAATCGCCCAAACTATTAATTAACTTCATTCCTGATCTCGCATGGTAAACGGCGTCAGCGCAAATAAATGCCAAAGTGCAAAATTGCAGATTTTTGGTCACATCAAATCCAGAAAAATTGTAATAAAAAGCGATCAAAAAGTCGTATATGCGCAATCAAGGTACCGATAGAAAGAACACATCATGGCGCAAAAAATGACACCTGACACAGCGCTATAAGGAACGTATATTTGTTAACAATGGTTTGAATTTTTTACAGGCCATCAGATAAAAGAAAAGTTATACATGTTACATATCGTTGTAATCGTAACAACTTGAGGAACATGCATAACAAGTCAGTGGCGTAAAAAACAAAAAACCCAAAATTAAAAAAATGTGTTTTTTTTTTTTTTTCATTTCACCACACATTTAATTTTTTTCTGGTTTCGCAGTGTACTTTTTGAAAAAACTCAGCCTGTCATTGCAAAGTACAATTAGTGGCGCAAAAAATAAGGGCTCATGTGGGTGAAAAAAATGCAAGTGCTATGGCCTTTTAAGCACAAGGAGGGAAAAACGAAAAAAAATTGAAATTGGCCGGGTCCTCTAAGGGTTAAACCAGGGATGGGGAGCCTTTGGCCGTATGGCTGTTGCAAAACTACAATTCCCATCATGCCTGGACAGCCAAAGCTTTAGCTTTGGCTGTCCAGGCATGATGGGAATTGTAGTTTTGCAGCAGCTGGAGGGTCAAAGATTCCCCATCCCTGCTTTGACATGGTACCATTATTACATCCCAACTCACCACAGGATTATAGTATAATCTCTCTTTACAATACAACAATACAAGCATATTTTCCTTGTCTCTCAGTCTTCCAACATCCAGAGGGCGCTCTAATCCCGGTTTTAAAAACCCTATACGCCTAGACAAAGAGGTAGAGGTAAAACCTTTTATACGTTTTACTCTCATTAGTGTCCGCGCGCCGTATCCCGTGACACGTGATAGTGTATGGGGGGAATGGTCTCCGACAAAATGGCCGCCGGTGACTATATACCGGAAAAAGCAGAGACAGCTGAAGCATTTTGAGGATTGTTTCCCGGTTTCCGGAAGCGGCTTGTTGTCTGCGCTTCAGCATGGCGGCTGTGGATATCAGGGGTGAGTAAAAGGATGGGGTTTATCATCTATTTAGTAGCTGATAGATACAAGGGATGGGGGTCTGCTCTGGTCACAGGCTGGATCAACTACTCTCATAGGACGAGGAGGAGATCTAGTGGATCCCAGGATCTCTTATGGGAGTCACAGTGCCCCATAGCGGAGACAGACAGTACTACAACCTCCATCATTTGGCAGAGTACACCAGCCCCATTCATCTCTATGGTGAGCTGCTCCCCAGCATTGGTGGCAACAAAGAATTCAGATCAAAAACAGCGCCACCCCTGTCTCCAGGTTGTGTGTGGTATAGCACTTCAATGGTGTGGAGTGGTGCTGTTTCTGGAAGACAGTGGCCATGTTTTTTTTAACTCTAAACAACCACTTTAAATGGTGCAAAATAAAAATGGATTCCATCGAAGTCAAAGAAATCTCTCGAGATCCTTACATGTCTATTGTTGAATAGATTGTCTGGCGCTGTCACAGAGACAAATGAAAAGTGTCGATTGGTTGCCAGCCATTAAAAACGAGCCGGGAGAAGCTCAGAGTTATGCGCTTCGCTCCTCGGCTTGCTGGGATCTCTATCTAGTTGCAGGAGATTGACCCATTGAAGTATAACAAAGACCCCTCCCCCCCTCGCAGCTGGACAGGAAGTGAAGAGCATAACCTGCGATGATCAGTGGGGGTGACATATCTCTGACATGTAAAAAGTAAGAGGGACACGTTAAAGGGGTATTCTGGACCTACAGAATTGTATCATGAAGTAGAGCATACTCGCCTATCTAATGCTACGTTTACACAGAACGATTATCGGGCGAATTATCGCGATAACGTTCGAATTCGAACGATAATCGTACGTGTAAATGCGGCGGAAAGATCGATAAATCTTTGAGCATGTTCTTAAATCGTCGTTCGCAAAAACTTTGCCGATCGTTCCGTGTAAACAGTCGTTCCCTGATTTTACCTATGTGTGAGATAGGCTTAAGCGATCGCAAAACGAATTTTCTGTACGATATATCGTTCCATCTAAACGCTGATCGTTAGATAAAAAAAAATTGTTGCTTCAAAATCGTTAATCGTTCGATTGGGTGAATTATCGCGTCGTGTAAACGTAGCATTAGGGTCTGTTTACACACACAGATTTTTGCAGCAAAACCAGAAATGGATTTGAAAAAAAAAAAAGAAAAAAAAAAAAAGAAATCTCAGTCTTTCCTTTATGACCTGTTCCCTGTTTATAGTCCATTCCTGGCTTTGGCTGCAAAAATCTGTCAGATAATCTGTGTCTGTAAACAGACCCTTAGTTCCGTTGGTTCCCAGTCCCAGCTTCCACTGATGTTTTGTTCCTATAGAAAATGTTGCTATAGAAAAACCCAGAGCTGTCAGAACGGCAGTGGTGGGGGATCAGGGTAGGTAAGTATGCTCCACTCCATTATAAAACAACATTAATAGAACTGAGCTGCAGTACCACAGACAAACTGAAAAAAGGAGTGGTGCTGCTTCTGAAAGAAAGCAGCTATGTTTCTCCTCATCCTGGATAACCCCTTTAACTGAACCTCAGATCGCCATAGAATATACACATCATGCGCACAGGAGTAATGTGTGAGCTTTGTTGTTACAGATAATTTACTCAGCATCTCGTGGGTTGACAGCTCCTGGATCCCCATACTAAGTACCGGCACCGTCCTCGACTATTTCTCAGAGAGGAGTAACCCCTTCTACGACAGGACCTGCAATAATGAAGTGGTTAAAATGCAGCGGCTAACTCTGGATCATCTCAAGTAAGTTCTGCCGGGACGTTGTTGTGATCGTCCCTGTAGGGGGGGGGGGGGGGGGACTAATCTGGAGACGGCGTTTGGACCCCCTGCGATCCCATACTTGTTTTCTATCCTGCGGATCCTGGCGCGGGGATCCCAGTGGCGCTGTCCTTCTTTCAGGACGCCGCCCAGTTTCCGCGCCCTGCGCCATTCTCTTCTCGTGCACTGGCCCGTCACTATGCACTGCAGGTGGACCTGACACCCCCAGTGTGATTATATCCCATCCCCTCTGTGACCCGGCCCTATTGATTCTAATGGAGGTTTATCACAGAGAGGAGAGGGATATCGCCAGCAGCCATGCCATTCACTCCCCGGCCATATCTCCATCTATGGAAATCTATGACGCCACCTAGTGGTAGAGAGCAGGTACTCCTATGACGCCACCTAGTGGTAGAGAGCAGGTACTCTATAAATACATTTATTGCCAATACTAAACTCATTGTGATGCCAATCCTCCCTGTGTTTCCTGTCTGTATACAGTCAGATGGTCGGTGTGGAGTATATTCTGCTGCATGCGCAAGAGCCAATATTGTTCATCATAAGGAAGCAGCAGAGGCAGTCACCTACACAGGGTGAGTAGACGTCATGCTGGATCATTAGAGAGACTATACAGAGTACTACACCTAAGACTGCATGTATATGGTTGACAGACCCAGGGTACAGTAATGTGGTGACTATGATATAGTGATGGCTAAGAGAGGTTGGACGTGGTAGGCACACCATGATGGAATACATGTGCTTTGGCTGTTCCTTTTTAAAAAAAAATAATAATAATTTTATAGACCGTAGAGTCTTTAATTTTGTTTGTGTCGCCCTTAAAGTGAACCTGTCCCCCCCCCCCCCCCTCCCAAAAAAAGAAAAAGGAAAAAAAAAAACCAACAAACTGGTTCATTTGACCTTTTTATCGGTTGGGGTTTGAGTGTGAAGAGCACGACCCACGCGCCTCTCTCCACGCTTTCTGTGTATATCAGCGATGCAGGCTCGTAGACTTACATTACGTGGTCATGTGAGACATGGAGCGCAGACGACTCCTGCTTTTGGTCTGAACTCCAGCGTCAGAAAACCATGGCCATTTACTTCCAGAGACAGCACCGCTCTTGTCTCCAGGTCAGGTGTGGTTTGCAACTAAGCTCCATTCACTTCAATAGAACTGAGTTGCAAAACCTGCACCCAAACTGGAGACAAGAGCGCAGTGCTGTCTCTGGAAGAAAGTGCCCATGTTTTTCTAACGCTGGATAACCCCTTTAAGCATTATACAAATCCTGTTATGTAGAAGTCAGTATATACAGATTTATAGGGTATACTAAAGGATATATGGAATTTTCTTTGCAGCTATACCTCTGGCTGACTACTACATCATAGCAGGCGTCATCTACCAGGCTCCAGACCTCGGATCGGTCATCAACTCCAGAACAGTAAGATAGCAGTGCACTCTCTAAACCGCAGTCATGTGGTCAGATGTCATGTATTACTTTGGTGCTGCACATCAGTAGTGTCAAACTAGTGGTCCTCCAGCTGTTACAAAACTACAATTCCCATCATGCCTGGACAGCCAAAGCTAAAGCTTTGGCTGTCCAGGCATGATGGGAATTGTAGTTTTGCCACGAGTTTGACATTTGTGTTAGCTGTTTAGAGCATTGAGTATTCCTTTCCCATTGGCTGGAAGTACCAGCAGGGCTGACTTACCCCAGGGTCATGGAGTATACAGCATTATCATCTGTAGTAATATCCTATATTGGACCATTAACCTGTACTGAATTCTCATCTGATTCTTCAGCTTACTGCAATTCACGGGATCCAGTCAGCATTCGATGAGGCCATGTCTTACTGCCGCTATCATCCCTCTAAAGGCTACTGGTGGCACTTTAAAGACCAGGAGGAAAGAGGTATAATACGTCATAATAAGAGTAATAACACATAATAGAGATATATAACACATATAATATAACACATAATAACACACTATAGAAACAAACTAGTCATATTAAAGGGACAGTTCACCAGAAAATGGTTTCTTTCAAATCAACTGGTGTCAATAAGTTCCAGAGATTTATAATTTACTTCTATTAAAAAAAAAAAAAAAAATCTCAAGTCTTCCAATACTTATCAGATGCTTTATGTCCTGCAGGAATTGGTGTATTCTTTCCAGTCTGAACAAAAAAAAACACAAAGCTGTATCCACGCACATAAATCTGCCGAAGCACTGTGTACTTGAAGCAGAGTTAACAATCCAAAAACAATGTTCCACCACCTTGTACTTGACCATTGTTTTCTTTTTTTTTTTTTTTCTTAATCTTTGCAGTCTGACACAGTGCTCTCTGCTGCCACCTCTGTCCATGTCAGGAACTGTCCAGAGCAGGAGAGGTTTTCTATGGGGATTTGCTGCTGCTCTGGACAGTTCCTGACATGGACAGAGGTGGCAGCAGAGAGCACTGTGTCAGACTGGAAAGAATACACCACTTCCTGCAGGACACAAAGCAGCTGATAAGTACTGGAAGACTGGAGATTTTTTTTAATAGAAGTAAATTAAAAATCTCTTGCACTTTCTGGCACCAGTCGATATGAAAGATTTATTTATTTATTTTTCACATGTACCAGATCCGCAGTGGATTTCTCGCTGCGAGTTTGCAGCGAGATCCGCTGCGGATCCAGTAGTGTGAAGGTGAATAGGTCCCATACACGCAGCGGATCTGCTGCCTGTATGGGACCCGGCCCCTTTAACCACGTGCCGGCCACCAGCAACCTGCAGCCCCAAAGGATACATTACCAGCTCGTGCCGCGGCTTTTTGACGCTCCCGTCTCCCCTCGCTCCTCTTCAGCCAACCAGTGCACAGCAGCACTGATTGGCTGAAGAGGAGCGAGGGGAGCCGGGAGCCTGAATCAAGCCACAGCGCTGAGCTGGTAATGTATGCTTGGGGCCTGGGCTGCGGGTTGCGGGTGGCCGGCTGCGGGGGGGTTAAAGGGGCCGGGTCCCAGCAAGGACCCTAAAAGGGTTTTCCCAAACTAAACAATGTATTTCCATTACAGACAAAGCCAAACCAAAGGCCAAAAAGAAGGAAGAAGCCAGCTCCTTTTTCCAGAGACAGAGGGTAGACGCTTTACTTCTGGAACTTCGGCAAAAATTCCCTCCTAAATTTATTCAGGTAAGTATAAAAATAAAATATAACATGTATGTATATGTGTGTGCAGAAGCAGATTCCTACATACCCATTCATTTGGTTTGGATAATGTTCTGACTTCCAGCTTGGATACTGCACTGTGACACTCTACAATCCCCACCACCCCTGACGCTCTTTACACCCTCTCACCGCTGCAAGTTGTACCGCACCCTAAGGGCCGTATTAGACGGTCTGACATTTCTAAGTAAGTGAGCACAGATCTGATAGATTGTCGCTCCCTTACCAAGCCTATTACACGGCTATTACAGGAGACATTATGAGGGCTGTATATCTATCTCAATAGCGCTGTCGTTGCAGCCCTTGGTTTTTATATGAAAAATAATAGATGATACTTACCGATTCTCCCCCGTTGTCCTGCAGCCTTTGCCTGTGTTCCCCGATGAGGTTTCTGGCCCATCTCTTTAGTGACAGGCTGCTGAGCCAAGACAGGACCGCCCTAGACCACTGATTGGCTGAGAGACCTGTAACTGAAGAGATGGGTCAGAAACCTCATCGGGGAACACAGGCAAAGGCTGCAGGACAACGGGGGAGAATAGGTAAGTATCATCTTTATTATTTTTACACAGTCTTCAACTACACGTAGCAATGCTACACATTTAAAGCTTGCCCATCTCTAGTGATAACTTAGCGAGGGAAGTCGATAGCTTACATATTAAAGAGGCACTGCAGCGAAAATATTTTTCAAATAAATTGGTTTCAGAAAGTTATATAGATTTGTAATTTACTTCTATTTAAAAATCTCCAGTACTTATCAGCTGCTGTATGTCCTGCAGGAAATGATTTTTTTTTTTTTTTCAGTTTGACACCCCTGTCCTTTTCAGGAACTGTCCAGAGCAGGAGAGGTTTTCTATGGGGATTTGCTTCTGCTCTGGACAGTTCCTGACATGGACAGAGGTGGCAGCAGAGAGCACTGTGTCAGACTGCAGAGAATACACCACTTCCTGCAGGACATCCAGCAGCTTATAAGTACTGGAAGACTGGAGATTTTTAAATTGAAGTAAAATACAAATCTATATAACTTTCTGACACCAATTGATTTGAAATAAAAAAAATTTTCACTGGACAACCCTTTTTAACCCATGTAAAAACAACATCAACATAAAAGTGTCTCTTTTAGCTGAGTTAAATATATCTTTATGGTTTTTTAAGCTTAATTTTTTTAAATATTTTTATGTTGCAGCAAAAACAAGGAGAGAAACCAGTACCTGGTAAGTGGTTGTTTCTTTATTAGAAATGAGTGAATCTGGAGCATCCAAACCAAAACTGGCTGGAGTAGTTGGATGCTGCCCTAGGGAGTCCTAGAAAACATAGATAGAGCCTCAGCCTATGACTATATCCAACTTTTCCAAGTAGCCTTAGGGCTGCATCCTTCTTCAGCCACCGGTAATCAAATGCCGAGCGTTCAGGTTCGGATGCTGCTCCATATTCTCATCTCTCTTCTGTTCATTGTGTATATTTATGAGAGGGGCCCCCTCTTCACTTCTCAACTAGGGTTAGATTGGTGGCAGTGGGGTTTTCTATTACCAGGCAGGGAGGAGATAGGGCACTATTACACGGAGCGACAATCTACCGATTATCGCTCCATGTAATAGAGACAACGTTCAGCCGATGAAACGGTTGGTTTAGGTTCGGACCTAAAATCGCTGGGCGCTGACGGCGCATCACTACATATAATTGAGATGCACTGCTGACGATTGCCCAAACACCTGACTATTTACCTCCCGGTGGCTGCAGCGCCTGAGCAGCCTGTCAGCTGACAGGCCGCAGTGGTCCCAGCCTGTGATTGGCTGAGCGGCCTGTCAGCTGACAGGCTGCTCAGACGCTGCTGCCACTGGGAAGCTGCGGAGCACAGGAGAGAAGACCGAGAGCGGGGAGAGGTAAGGTATCAGGTGTTTGGGCAAGGGCTGCATGGACATCGCTAACAATGTCCATGCAGCCCTTACTGCCCGATTACCGGCACGTCTAATAGGTCCAATGAAGGAGTGCCGATCTAGCAGATCAGTGCTCGTTTACTAAAATAATCGGACCGCAGTTGACCTGTGTAATAGGACCCATCTATGGGGACCATAACTACACGCAGGTCGTAGTATTAACATAATTGTTTTCTTTTGTTACTAGTTGATCAAATTAAAAAGGAACCAGAGCAACCGGCCGAAACCATAAAACAGGAAGAGAAGGAACCAGTCAAAGCTCCTCAAGGAACAACCCCCAAAGCTCCTCCAGAGAAGAGGATGCGGCTGCAGTAGACTGTGTGTGCGCTTTCTATTCCTGGGAACCCATTGAAGAGAATGGAGGGCTCTTGCCATTGTATGTGGACTCTGCACATAGCTTTATATATGCGCCATGGGCATTTGCTAAAGATAGCGGTTCTTATAGCTTGGAAAGGCAATACCTGTGCTATGGTTGTTTGTTAAGATGCCAGAAGGTGAATGTGTTGATTTTGTGTCTTTTATAAACGTATTATGTGTTTGTGAAAATTCTCATTGTGTATTGGTTCAACATTAAAAGATATAGCCAAGCGTGGAGATACTGTACAGTAACGGCCAATGCGTTTCACATATTACCCCTCAAACTGTTAAATTGGCGGGAGAAGTGCGTGGAGATAGGCTTCACCTCCATGGTTCACTAAGATCTTACTACACAACACAGGATCCATTATAAGTCTATAGAGCAGGGGTAGGGAATTTTGGGTCTCCAGATGTTGCAAAACTACAACTCCCTTCATGCCTGGACAACTAAAGCTTTGGCTGTCCAGGCATGATGGGAGTTGTAGTTTTGCTGGAGGGCCGGAGTTTGACAGCCCTATTATTTCCTCTTTTAATAAGAGCCAGAACTTCTCTCCAATACTGCTCTATTACTGCAATTCCACAATATGTGCACCATATGGGCATCATCCTCCCTGCAGCGCGGACAGGCATCAGATCAGACCTCTATTCTGTGTATGAATTTGGGTGTCCTATACGCATAGGTATAGTTGAGATATCCTATGAGCCTCAGGAACAGTAAATTTAGGTGTTAGCGCTAAGACTTCTGACCACTGTTCCCCAGTTATAGGCCCTATGTCCTTTTCCCACTGCTCCTTGGCCACCAAAAGTCTCTCTTCATGGTAAGCATGCGGTAGCTCTTTGTAGACCTCAGAGATCAGCCCGTTAGGGCCAGTGCACACTGAGGAGTTAGCTTTGAATTTCAGCACCGATTCCTCACTAAAAAGATATAGAAGAAAAATTCTATTGATTTCAAAGGTATTTCCGCACTGAATGTTCAGCGGCAGATCCGCTTTCCGCCAGAAGAGTTGACATGTCAATTATTCTGGCGGAATCCCATTTAAATTGAGCAGCGAGTTCCTGCTCTGAAAATTTTCAGCGCGGAACTGGAAAAAATCGATTTGATTAATTGAAAAATTAATTTGCCCGGAGGTGATTCCAGGCGGAACACTTTCCTCGCTGATTCCTCAGTGTGAACTGGTCCTTAGAATCCGTGGAATCGGATGGGTTAGAATACTCGGAGAGGCGTCTCCAAACTGGGCTCCCACTGTGTGCCATAGCGGAAGAAACCGGAAAGATATAACGTGAGGTAAATCCAACTCAGTAAATTTAAAAGAACCACCTGCATATAACAGACAAGGTGCATAACCCCTTACCCTCCCAAAGGGTGGCTCCCTCAAGATGAAGGGAATGTGTCAGCACCTGGGCCCTACCTGAGGTGCTGGCAGTCCCCCAGTGAGCATGGTGCTTTTTTGGTAGTTTTCCATGCAGCGGATTATGGTCTCTTACTGTAATGAAGAGTCAGCATTACCCACCCCAGGGGAGGGTAATATTTGTAGATGGCATACACTTTCAATCTGCACCCACACTTTCTTTGGCAAAGGAAGTAGACCTGGCACATCCGGTGGTCGTGTCTGAGAAGGAATATCCAGTAGATAAACTGGAGTCACACTTTGTAAAAAGAGACTAGAGTCAACCCTTCTGCTCCACCCCAACCCCAGAACTGCTGAATCTGGGCCGCTAAGTAGTACAAATATGCATTTAGGACCGCTAATCCCGTTTTCCTTACCCCTCTGCAATGTATCCAGTTTAAAGGGGTTATGCAGCGCTACAAAAACATGGCCACTTTTCCCCTACTGTTGTCTCCAGATTGGGCGGGGTTTTGAAACTCAGTTCCATTGAAGTAAATGGAGCTTAATTGCAAACCACACCTAAACTGGAGACAACAGTAGGGGAAAAGTGGCCATGTTTTTGTAGCACTGGATAACCCCGTTAATTCTGGGAACGCTCCCATCCCGGATCAGAAGGGGTAAAAATGCTGATTTATATCAATCAATGGCCCTGAGTACCCTACAAATGCTGTTTTTAGGTCCAAGGAGCGGCCTACATCTCCCAAAAAGAGTATAAAGCAAAAAGTATATCATCTGCGCACAGTGAAACCTCTGAGCCGACCACCCAATTTTGCACACAAAAAAAAAAAATTCTGTCTTCTATGGGGGTGGTCTTGTCAAAGAACAAATTATAGAAAATGCAGAATTAGGGTGGGTTCACATTACGGAATCCGCATGGAAAAATTCAGGCGGATTTCGTCGCTAGTACGTGTTCACGGCCGCATGCCTCTCCGCCCATGCCATTGACTACATTCTATGGACGGGTGGATTCCGCCAAAAGAATTGACACGTCAGTTCTTTCGGCCAATAGAATGGTGTCTATGGATCCGGCAGAAAGGCGCGCGACCATGAGCGCATACTAGCAACGAAATCCGACAGAAGACAGAATTTATCCGTGCGGATTCCGTAGTCTGAACCCACCTTTAAGGAGATTTATCAAACATGGTGTAAAGTGAAACTGGCCTTGTTATCCGTAGCAACCAATCAGATTCCACCTTTCATTCCTCACAGACTCTTTGGGAAATGAAAGGTGGAATCTGATTGGTTGCTAGGGGCAACTGAGCCAGTTTCACTTACACCATGTTTGATAAATCTCCCCATAAGTCTCTAATTGAAGCAGGAACATGTACAGCACACAATCATGTCTTTTATCATGTGTTTAATGGGACAGAATTTATACAGCAAATGGGACTGTATTGTAAAATTTTTCTGAACGCAACAGAGTCGGCGTCAGAAACGGACTCAGAAACGGACACTCTTACATGGCTACTGTGCTGATTTATTGTTTGCATCCACTACAAGTACAGTAATGTATGTACACTTTTTGCATCTCCGTATTACTATTGTACTGGATAATGTCTTGCATAAATGGGATGTAACTAAATAAAATAAATACATTTTCTGTTCATCCCTACAAATGGGAAGTATTGCCCGGCCCTAAAAATATTCTTGGAACTGAATACAGTATAACAAAAGTACAGTATCAGCTGTATACCCCATTCTATTACATCACTGGTATCAGGATCTATACACCATTCTATCACATCACTGGTATCAGGATCTATACACCATTCTATCACATCACTGGTATCAGGATCTATACACCATTCTATTACATCACTGGTATCAGGATCTATACCCCATTCTATTACATCACTGATATCTGCTCTGTACACCATTTTATTATGTCACTGGTATCGGGACCTAAATTCAAACAATATAACAATTATTCCCAACAATAGTGGTTAAGGGTCATTGACGTCACAGCTCATGGCTAAGAGTCAGCGACGTCACAGCTCGTGGCTAAGAGTCAGCGACGTCACAGCTCGTGGCTAAGAGTCAGCGACGTCACAGCTCGTGGCTAAGAGTCAGCGACGTCACAGCTCGTGGCTAAGAGTCAGCGACGTCACAGCTATAGTGGCTAAGAGTCAGCGACGTCACAGCTATAGTGGCTAAGAGTCAGCGACGTCACAGCTATAGTGGCTAAGGATCAGCGACGTCACAGCTATAGTGGCTAAGGATCAGCGACGTCACAGCTATAGTAGCTAAGGGTCAGTGATGTCACAGCTATAGTGGCTAAGGGTCAGTGATGTCACAGCTATAGTGGCTAAGGGTCAGTGATGTCACAGCTATAGTGGCTAAAGATCAGTGATGTCACAGCTATAGTGGCTAAGGGTCAGTGATGTCACAGCTATAGTGGCTAAGGGTCAGTGATGTCACAGCTATAGTGGCTAAGGGTCGGTGATGTCACAGCTATAGTGGCTAAGGGTCGGTGATGTCACAGCTATAGTGGCTAAGGGTCGGTGATGTCACAGCTATAGTGGCTAAGGGTCAGTGATGTCACAGCTATAGTGGCTAAAGATCAGTGATGTCACAGCTATAGTGGCTAAGGGTCAGTGATGTCACAGCTATAGTGGCTAAGGGTCAGTGATGTCACAGCTATAGTGGCTAAGGGTCGATGATGTCACAGCTATAGTGGCTAAGGGTCGGCGATGTCACAGCTATAGTGGCTAAGGATCAGCGACGTCACAGCTATAGTGGCTAAGGATCAGCGACGTCACAGCTATAGTGGCTAAAGATCAGTGATGTCACAGCTATAGTGGCTAAGGATCAGCGACGTCACAGCTATAGTGGCTAAAGATCAGTGATGTCACAGCTATAGTGGCTAAGGATCAGTGATGTCACAGCTATAGTGGCTAAGGGTCAGTGATGTCACAGCTATAGTGGCTAAGGGTTGGTGATGTCACAGCTATAGTGGCTAAGGGTCGGTGATGTCACAGCTATAGTGGCTAAGGGTCGGTGATGTCACAGCTATAGTGGCTAAGGGTCGGTGATGTCACAGCTATAGTGGCTAAGGGTCGGTGATGTCACAGCTATAGTGGCTAAGGGTCGGTGATGTCACAGCTATAGTGGCTAAGGGTCAGTGATGTCACAGCTATAGTGGCTAAGGGTCAGTGATGTCACAGCTCGTAGCTAAGGGTCAGTGATGTCAGTACCGAAATAAGACATTAGCAGGAAGCGGGGGATGGGGCTGTCTGAAGTATGTGCCAGCTCAGAGCTGTGTGCAGGTGTAAATTGTGATAAATGTGGATGTGCGAAGGCCGTGATCCCACCGTGCGCTGCATTCGCTACAATTTACACTTGTTCACAGGTGCAAGTTTTAGGAAACACTATGAGAATTAGGGTCCATTTACACAGAAAGATTATCTGACAGATTATCTGCTAAAGATTTAAAGCCAAAGCCAGGAACAGACTATAAACAGAGATCAGGTCATAAAGAAAAGATTGAGATTTTTCCTCTATTCAAATCCATTCCTGTATTCACTGAATGGTATACTTTTATTTTTTTGCCTTCTTATAAGTGGAAGCTTCTGCCTGGAATAGCATCGTCTTACATTGGGACAAAAAATGTAAACCCTGACAGCTTTTTTTAAATCTTCCATTGGGTGAATAGGGGGACTAGGCCTCAGCTTCCTGCATTCTATGATGCCATATGGCCTTATTACACCGGCCGATTGACTGTTGCCAATAATCTTTATATCATTCAAACTTAAACAATATCCGTTTTGTGTTTTGTTGATCGAATCTTTTTAGCTGAGCCCAAAATCCTTGTTAATTGTTCACTGTAATTCCACATTGTTCCTTCGTTAGTAGTAACCATGACTATTGTTCTGAGCAATATGGTGAACGACTTCAGGTAGCTCTTGTTCGCGATCGTTTATCGTTAAAAATCGCTTTGTCTAATAGGACCCTGAGGGCCCTATGACACACAGTGATACTCTCTATGTGTAACAGAGACGATGATCATGAGCTGATTGTGTCAAATTGACACCAAAATCAGCCACCGACCGATTGCTACGTGTAATAGAGACAACGATTATATACATACATATGTGGTGTCCCACTATGGGTGTTGCTGCTGTTCACACCCTTCGCAAAAGGATTGACCACTAGATGTTGCTATGTTATGTAGTGAGGTCTAGTAACTGCACAGCTGAAGTGTCTCAAATGGTTATTGTATTTCTGTGTGCTAGAATCTGTTAACCAGTAGGACCTTTACTTTCTTCTGTCCTATCACCTCTTCCCTTTCTACTCTTCTGTTGCACTCTTTCCACCCAACCACAGCACCTCTTACACGCTGGATAGGAAGTTAGTCCCTTGGGTGAAGGAGTAGTCTTAGTTGAGCTTCCGTGGAGAAAGGACGCAGACCAGATAGCTCTCCACTAGGGATGGTCCGAACCCGCTGAGGTTCAGGTTCGGCTGAACCCGAACGCTCGGCATCGGATTACTGCTGTCTGCCCGCTCCATGCAGCGGGCGGATACAGAGGGAGGACCGCCTGGAAAACTGGGATACAGCCTCTGCCAGGTCCCCTCTACAGAAGAGTAATAGTCTTAGTCAGTACCCACATGGGTGCTCTCTCACAAAACTTCTTTCTTCAAGAGCCTATACCCTGCATGATGCAGTGTTAAACCCCTCAGGAGAGGACTAGCCAACAGATCATCTCAACCCCCGCCGAGGACTAGGAGTAACCACAGTGCAGGACATTATCCACTACAAAGCCAAAGAGCTTTGCTCCGGATGGAGCAAAGTTACTGAAAAGTCTAGGAACTCCATATTGCAGCATGAGTGTCAGCCAGAGAACCCTCAGCACTCTGCTCATCCCAGGTAACAAGGTCTAGGGCCTGTGTCACCCATTAGTACGGTTCAGCCAAAGCTAGTGGGCATAAGGTGGTGTGAAGACTATAGAAAGGTCAATACACAGACATGTTTTTTCACTCTTCTTCTACAAGTATTCTTCTGTACACTCCAACATCCCGGCAGAGCACATTACTACTTGGGTTGAGACTCTCACTGCACTCTCCTGTTTACTTCGCTACCTCAGTATAACTCTACTACATCCTAGTAGAGATCTGGTGGTTTTACATCTCAGTATTTATTAGAACTTTGTCAAGCGTGTATCTAAGCCTATCTGTATCACCTGCTGCACATACAAGTAGTAAACCAATGCTAACCACAGAGACTGTAATTACTCGCCACCACCTGCACAGCATATACACCGCAACCTTGGGACACTTCCCCTTTCTGTGGGTGGCGGGTCCTACTATCCGGGAGGGTCACTACACCGCTCCGGCCATCTGTGACTACATAATCCGTGACAACACTATCCCAAGGGACCCGGTAGCAACCTGACAGGACACCGACCACAGGGGAGAAGGGTACAACCGGCCTTACACTATAAAAGCAGGCGTGCCATCTCACCTGTGTGCCCACCAGGCACTGGCAAAACCTTAAGGTCCGGCTGTATCTCGGCCATCCACCACAGGACTGGCATCACACTTCCTCTATGTGTTTTTATACAGATGCACATAATAAGGAATGAAAAAGGTGCAGCAGTCCTGCGTAAACAGAGATGGGGGTATGGGCTGCAGCAGTCCTATGTAAAATACTTTGAACAAAGGGGTGCAGCAGTTCATTGTATGTTACAACTGCTGCATCGATTTACTCGTCTTTTACACAGGACTGCCACCCTCACGGCCATCCACAGGATTTTACCTGTCACTGCTGTTTACAAACATTAATTCCCATATGGCCCAATATATTCAATATCCTCATCCTATTAAGGTCAGGAAGGAAAACTCACCGTCATGTTCCCAGGTCCAATCCATGAGTGTACAGCCCTTGTGGATGGTGCATTGTCCTGCTGACTGTCTCCTTCTGCCATAAGGGAAACAGCAGCCATGAAAGGATCAAGCAGGCCACAATAGTAAGATAAATCCGACTGTCGAAACGTCCATCCGTGGGTATCTGTGGAGCTAGTGTGCGCCAAGAAAACACGTCCCACACCATCACATCTCTTCCTCCGGCCTGAACTGTTCACACCTGACGGAGAGAGCTCGTCTATTCCTGCTGATTGTGCCAATGTGTCTCCATATAACCGGCCATGTATCTCCACAGATCTCTGGATCCATATAACCGGCCATGTGTCTCCACAGAGATCTGGATCCAAATAACCGGCCATGTGTCTCCACAGATCTCTGGATCCATATAACCGGCCATGTGTCTCCACAGAGATCTGGATCCATATAACCGGCCATGTGTCTCCACAGAGATCTGGATCCATATAACCGGCCATGTGTCTCCACAGAGATCTGGATCCATATAACCGGCCATGTGTCTCCACAGATCTCTGGATCCATATAACCGGCCATGTGTCTCCACAGAGATCTGGATCCATATAACCGGCCATGTTTCTCCACAGATCTCTGGATCCATATAACCGGCCTTGTGTCTCCACAGATCTCTGGATCCATATAACCGGCCATGTTTCTCCACAGATCTCTGGATCCATATAACCGGCCATGTGTCTCCACAGAGATCTGGATCCATATAACCGGCCATGTGTCTCCACAGAGATCTGGATCCATATAACCGGCCTTGTGTCTCCACAGAGATCTGGATCCATATAACTGGCCATGTGTCTCCACAGATCTCTGGATCCATATAACCGGCCAAGTTTCTCCACAGATCTCTGGATCCATATAACCGGCCATGTGTCTCCACAGAGATCTGGATCCATATAACCGGCCATGTGTCTCCACAGAGATCTGGATCCATATAACCGGCCATGTGTCTCCACAGAGATCTGGATCCATATAACCGGCCATGTGTCTCCACAGAGATCTGGATCCATATAACCGGGCCTTGTGTCTCCACAGAGATCTGGATCCATATAACCGGCCATGTGTCTCCACAGAGATCTGGATCCATATAACCGGGCCTTGTGTCTCCACAGAGATCTGGATCCATATAACCGGCCATGTTTCTCCACAGAGATCTGGATCACCCCCTGCTGGACATACTGTGTAAGGGTATGTTCACACTTCAGAAAATAGACAGAAAATCAGTCATGGAATGTTGCATGTTGCCGCCCATGTCATAGACTCCATTCTATGCACGGGCAGATTCCGTCGTCTGTCCAAAGAATGATGTTTCTGTCTGTGCATAAAATGGAGTCTATGACCCTGGCGGCGACATGCGCGAGCGGCGGATTGCATGACGGATTTTCCTTCTATTTTCCGAAGTGTGAACATACCCTAACTGCAGACGTCTATTACTGAGAGCAGGATTCTAGTGTTGAGCGGAGAAACAAGACAGGACAAAAGTTTAGATCAGTCAGAAGCTCACCGCTGACGCCCCCCCACTTCGCACGCTGCGCTTCCGCACCATCAATCATCATAGACTAAGGTCCCTATCAACAGTGTAAACTAGAATGGCGCTCGTTTACTGGGCCTATTCCACGGCCCCATGATCGTTTAGCGAGAGCTGCAGGGACATTGTTACCGATCTCCTTGCACCATACATTACCTGTCAGGACTTCTCCTCCGCTTCGTCTTCCTCCCCGGGTCCTGCGGAGCATCATCAACTCCGGAGTGGCCTGACTGAGCTGTCAGACCGCTCAGCCAATCACTGGCCACGGCGGTCCTGGCCGATTGGCTGAGCGGTCTGACAGCTCAGTCAGGCCGCACCGAAGCTGATGCTGCACCGCGGGACTCGGGGAGGAAGACGGAGCGGAGGAGAAGCCCTGCTAGCTACCATTATTCTATAGGACACAGCCAGGGACAGCCTGGACAGGCAATGTATGCTGCTTGAATTCTCTATTCCACCGAGTGATAATCGGCCGATAATCGGTGGAATAGGCCCCTTAGGCTGCCTTTACACAGAGAGATTTATCTGACAGATTCCTGAAGCCAAAACCAGGAATGGATTTAAAAGGAGGAGAAATCTCAGTCTCTTTTATGATCTGTTCTCTGTTTATAGTTTGTTCCTGGCTTTGGCTTCAAAAAACTGTCAGATAAATCTGTCTGTGTAAAGGCACCCTTATAATAGAGCCAGAACTGGATGGAGATTGCTGTGAGACGTGGAGTGAAGCCTTTATACCAGCGCTAGGGAACCTTGGCTCACTTGCTGTAGCAAAACTACAACTCCCATCATGCATGGACAGCCAGGAATGATGGGTATTGTAGTTTTGCAACAGCTGGAGGGCCAAAGGTTCCTGATCCCTGCTCTGTACCTATACACCACACAAAAATCCCAATCCATACACACAGCATATGATGTAGTAAAAGGCTGTGTCTCCCTGTATTGTCCAGGCTGCTCTACACCGGCTACTCACAGGCGCGATCCCACTACTGATCGGCATAGGGGATTTGACCTGCTCCGTTTCCGACCTGGGCCGGTTCACCCCTCCTTATACAACCTGGTAGCTCCGAGCTCCCCCAGAGTCACCATATTGATACTGAGCTTAGTGCGGACACCCGATCAGCATAGCACAGGGCAGCACAGAACTCCTGGACTCAAGTGATCCGACAGCCTCAGCCTCCCGGGTAGCTGGGATTACAGACGCACGCCACCGCGCCCAGCAAGAGGAGCAGCTGCTGTGTAATATAGGAACCTGTGTGATGTAAGGAATACAGCCAGCTAGCGCCACCTGCTGTGTAATATAGGAACCTGTGTGATGTAAGGAATACAGCCAGCTAGCGCCACCTGCTGTGTAATATAGGAACCTGTGTGATGTAAGGAATACGGCCAGCTAGCGCCACCTGCTGTGTAATATAGGAACCTGTGCGATGTAAGGAATACAGCCAGCTAGCGCCACCTGCTGTGTAATATAGGAACCTGTGTGATGTAAGGAATACAGCCAGCTAGCGCCACCTGCTGTGTAATATAGGAACCTGTGTGATGTAAGGAATACAGCCAGCTAGCGCCACCTGCTGTGTAATATAGGAACCTGTGTGATGTAAGGAATACAGCCAGCTAGCGCCACCTGCTGTGTAATATAGGAACCTGTGTGATGTAAGGAATACAGCCAGCTAGCGCCACCTGCTGTGTAATATAGGAACCTGTGTGATGTAAGGAATACAGCCAGCTAGCGCCACCTGCTGTGTAATATAGGAACCTGTGTGATGTTAGGAATACAGCCAGCTAGCGCCACCTGCTGTGTAATATAGGAACCTGTGTGATGTAAGGAATACAGCCAGCTAGCGCCACCTGCTGTGTAATATAGGAACCTGTGTGATGTAAGGAATACAGCTAGCTAGCGCCACCTGCTGTGTAATATAGGAACCTGTGTGATGAGAGGAATACAGCCAGCTAGCGCCACCTGCTGTGTAATATAGGAACCTGTGTGATGTAAGGAATACAGCCAGCTAGCGCCACCTGCTGTGTAATATAGGAACCTGTGTGATGGAAGGAATACAGCCAGCTAGCGCCACCTGCTGTGTAATATAGGAAGAGAAAGGAGTGTGAGAGGAGAAGAGTGTGTGAGGTAAATGCACCAGCAATAGGTTGGAACAAAACACAGAAAACACATAAATTAACCCTTTACCCTTCAGCTGCGCATAGTGAATACATCACTTAGGCTCTAGTGACACCTAGTGGCAGAACAGTAGGCGGTGCAGCCTTCAGTCCCCAGCATCAAAATACAGGCGGAAATACCTGATAAAGATCATTTTTGATAGGTGGATCAGAAAATTAGTGGCACACCTGTAACGGGACACTATATATATATGTCCATGTTTACCTATATACCTCCTTATACCCATAAACAGCACAAAATGTATGAACTCCCAATCCATACACACATCATATGATGTAGTAAAAGTCTGTGTCTCACTGTATTGTCCAGGCTGCTCTACACTGGCTATTCACAGGCGCGATCCCACTACTGATCGGCATGGGGGTTTTGACCTGCTCCGTTTCCGACCTGGGCCGGTTCACCCCTCCTTATACAACCTGGTAGCTCCGAGCTCCCCCAGAGTCACCATATTGATACTGAGCTTAGTGCGGACACCCGATCAGCATAGCACAGGGCAGCACAGAACTCCTGGACTCAAGTGATCCGACAGCCTTAGCCTCCCAGGTAGCTGGGATTACAGACACACGCCACTGGGGCCGGCAAGAGGAGCAGCTGCTGTGTAATATAGGAACCTGTGTGATGTAAGGAATACAGCCAGCTAGCGCCACCTGCTGTCACTTTTGTAATATTACGGCATATTTATTATCATATTTAGAGACTGAACCAAACATTGTATTAGAGTATATGCACAGGGAGTAATTCTCGCAGTGTGGAATCCGTCGCTCGCTCCCCTGCGCTCCAGCTTGAAGATTCGCCTGTCACACAGACTCCATTATATGCTCAGGTGGAATCCGTCGTCAGCCCCAAAGAAATTACATGTCAGTTCTTTTGGCGGATAGCTGAATATGCCCGATCATAGAATGGAGTCTTTGGAGAGGGGAGCGGGAGCGCGCAGGGACCAGTGGCGGATTCCGCACAAAGTTTTCTTTGAGAATTACTCTGTGTGCATATACCCTAATGGTCCTTTTACATAGAGCAATAAATCATTCGATAGATAGTTTAAGGGTTTTTAATACGACGTTTGTTTTTTATGCCGACCAGCCTTCAAAGAGATAAAATGTTTGAAAAAATAGTTTTCACGATCGCTTTAATGGTCCTTTTATATGGAGCGATTATCAGTCAAATTTGCACGATTACGATCCCATATGAGCGATTATCTGTTCATGTAAAGACAGCGAACGTTCAAGTGACGAGAGAAAATTCGCAGATCATTTCATCTTAACGGTCTTTCCCAGATTCCCCTCAGTGTGTGCGACGGCCTTATGTGATCTTATAGCGATCGTAATAACGAAATTTTCAAAAGATTTATCTCTTTGTCTAAACGCTAATCGGCATAAAAAAAAATTTTTACTTTAAAATCGTTAAACGTTCGATTACGCGATTTATCGCTTCGTGTAAAAGGACCATAAGCTTAAGGCCATCGCACACACAAGGGTGAGTCTGGGAAAGACTGTTTAAACGAAGCGATCTGCGAATTATCAGCACGAGCGACCAGCGATGATTCGAGAACACGATAAACGATTTCTTTCTCGTTGCTTGATCCCTCTCTGCATTTACACCAGCCGATAATCACTCATGTGTGATCATTATCGGGCAGATTTGAATGATAATCGAGCCGTGTAAAAGAACCATTACAGATGACTAGGAGCCCAGCGTGACCTTGGAAAGGGGCGTGGTCTGTACAAAAGAAGGCGTGTCATACACATACATTGTGGCTTAAAAAAAATAAAATTAGTACAACGCACACTGCGCACTATATTACACAATCTCCCTGAATATAATTCTCAAATGATGGGGAATATTCTTTATACCTATATCCCTCTTTATACCCATAGGCAGCACAAAAACTTGTAACAACTCAAAATCCATAGAAAGTATACATTGTAGTAAAAGTCTGTGTCTCCCTGTATTGTCCAGGCTGCTCTACACCGGCTACTCACAGGCGCGATCCCACTACTGATCAGCATGGGGGATTTGACCTGCTCCGTTTCCGACCTGGGCCGGTTCACCCCTCCTTATACAACCTGGTAGCTCTGAGCTCCCCCAGAGTCACCATATTGATACCGAACTTAGTGCGGACACCCGACCGACATAGCACAGGGCAGCACAGAACTCCTGGACTCAAGTGATCCGACAGCCTCAGCCTCCCGGGTAGCTGGGATTACAGACACACGCCACTGGGCTCGGCAAGAGGAGCAGCTGCTGTGTAATATAGGAACCTGTGTGATGTAAGGAATACAGCCAGCTAGCGCCACCTGCTGTGTAATATAGGAACCTGTGTGATGGAAGGAATACAGCCAGCTAGCGCCACCTGCTGTGTAATATAGGAACCTGTGTGATATAAGGAATACAGCCAGCTAGCGCCACCTGCTGTGCAATATAGGAACCTGTGTGATGTAAGGAATACGGCCAGCTAGCGCCACCTGCTGTGTAATATAGGAACCTGTGTGATGTAATGAATACAGCCAGCTAGCGCCACCTGCTGTGTAATATAGGAACCTGTGTGATGTAAGGATACAGCCAGCTAGCGCCACCTGCTGTGTAATATAGGAACCTGTGTGATGTAAGGAATACAGCCAGCTAGCGCCACCTGCTGTGTAATATAGGAACCTGTGTGATGTAAGGAATACAGCCAGCTAGCGCCACCTGCTGTGTAATATAGGAACCTGTGTGATGTAAGGAATACAGCCAGCTAGCACCACCTGCTGTGTAATATAGGGACCTGTGTGATGTAAGGAATACAGCCAGCTAGCGCCACCTGCTGTGTAATATAGGAACCTGTGTGATGTAAGGAATACAGCCAGCTAGCGCCACCTGCTGTGTAATATAGGAACCTGTGTGATGTAAGGAATACAGCCAGCTAGCGCCACCTGCTGTGTAATATAGGAACCTGTGTGATGTAAGGAATACAGCCAGCTAGCGCCACCTGCTGTGTAATATAGGAACCTGTGTGATGTAAGGAATACAGCCAGCTAGCGCCACCTGCTGTGTAATATAGGAACCTGTGTGATGGAAGGAATACAGCCAGCTAGCACCACCTGCTGTGTAATATAGGAACCTGTGCGATGTAAGGAATACAGCCAGCTAGTGCCACCTGCTGTGTAATATAGGAGCCTGTGTGATGTAAGGAATACAGCCAGCTAGCGCCACCTGCTGTGTAATATAGGAACCTGTGTGATGTAAGGAATACAGCCAGCTAGCGCCACCTGCTGTGTAATATAGGGACCTGTGTGATGGAAGGAATACAGCCAGCTAGCGCCACCTGCTGTGTAATATAGGAACCTGTGTGATGGAAGGAATACAGCCAGCTAGCGCCACCTGCTGTGTAATATAGGAACCTGTGTGATGGAAGGAATACAGCCAGCTAGCACCACCTGCTGTGTAATATAGGAACCTGTGTGATGTAATGGTCCTTTTACATGGAACGATTTATCGTTAGTTTTTGCACGATAATGATCGAATTCGAACGATAATCGTAAGTGTAAACGCAGCGAACGATCAAACGACGAGCGAGAAATCGTTCATTTTGATCTATCAACATGTTCTCAAATTATCGTTGGTCGTTCGCAAAAAATTTGCAGATCGTTCAGTGTAAAAAGTCTTTCAACGATTTCACCTATGTGTGAGATGGGCTTAAGCGATCGCAAAACGATAGCAAAACGATTTTTCTAGGAGTCCAGTAACCTTTAGTAAAAAAGCAATATGATGTAATATAAAAGTAAATGATGTAAGTCAGATGTTATTTGTATGTGCAGCCAGCGATGTGCAGGTGTTATACTGAGGACCAGCCAGGACCTGTAGGTAACTAGAGGGGGACCTCTGACCTCTGACCCTGAGGAACTATTCCTGGTGAAGGTGACTGTGGTGATAGGGGCGGCACCAGCATTTTTAGTGTTGATACCTGATTAACATAGTCCAGATACGTAGGGGATGTGACATATTTTTGCACCTTTTTATCAGACGTCAATCGTGGGGAAAAATATAAGCCAGCTGCAGAGCAGGTTGAGACTTCTGAAGCCTATGTACACCGCAATTTGCAACAACGGCCGTGATTTATACAACACAAACGTTGTATTGGAATGAATAGAATAGCGGCCTCACGCTCCATTGTATGCAGCAGTGAATTCAGATGCGGGCCCATCCCAATTCAGCAGAAGTGCAGTACCGGCCCGGATGATCTTCTGTGAGCGTTCTGTGATCTGGCCCGGTTACAAAATAGCTGGTAATATACTAAATGTGAACATGGCCTAAAAAGATTTGAAACTGATACAATAATTGAATTGTATGGCTCCCCATTAAAGTCTTTAGTCCATTAGGCACCTCTAGAATTAGTCGGCGACCATTTTATATATATATATATATATATATATATATATATATATATATATATATGTAAAAGTCCTAGAGATTATGGATGGTCTGTGGGTGCGGATTATACTAGACATATGGCAGGATGCATCAATATAAGTTTTCAATAAAATGCCACTCGGTGCGTCTTTTTAATTTGACATTAGAGAGGTAATGACTTTCAGATTATATACTTATTAGGTTATATAAGAACACGCCGGCTGTGATAAGGACTCCGCTCCGTGGGGTGAGACTGGAGTTAAGACTGGATATATGGAGAGATGTGACAAGTCTCCTGTCACCAGCGCTGTTCCCTGTCACTGTCACACCAGGGAGACGCCGGGGACTAGAACAGGTCATGCAAATTGGAAACGTTGCTGTCACTTTCGCTTTATCTCTAAAGTGTTGTTTCCTCTCCGCCACCGCCTCCCCTGCATTGTAAATCACCTGATAACTTGTACGCCGTTCTGCTGAAGCACTGTTTGTTTACAATAAAATAATAAGCGCTATCCATTATTCAGGGATTTAATGCAAAATGCTCAGGTAGAAGTGATGACAAGGAGATCGGCCTGACATGAAATATGTATACAGATGGCAGATTCTATTTTTGTATAGCGAGCAGATTCTTCAAAAGGCAACTGATTGCGTCTTAAAGGGGCTGTCCTATATGTACAATCCCTCTCTCTAACTGATCGTCCAGATGATTTACCTAAAAGGGAATGGATCATCCAGATTTTTTAAATATATTTATCTATTTACTAAATTTATTATTATTATTATTATTATTATTATTATTATTATTAATCAGAGCCAGATGTTGAAACACGTTCCTTTTCCTAAACTGTTTCTATCTGATCAGATTTTTTTTTTTTTTTAAATATTTTTGTACATTATTATGGGGGCAGAGTGTCTCCTGAAGGCTTCTATATGGCAGCTATACTTACTGTATCCAGGTCCAGTCTCCTGAAAGCTTCTATATGGCAGCTATACTTACTGTATCCAGGTCCAGTCTCCCGAAGGCAGCTATATAACAGCTATACTTACTGTATCCAGGTCCAGTCTCCTGAAGGCAGCTATATAACAGCTATATTTACTGTATCCAGGTCCAGTCTCCTGAAGGCAGCTATATAACAGCTATACTTACTGTATGCAGGTCCAGTCTCCTGAAGGCAGCTATATAACAGCTATACTTACTGTATCCAGGTCCAGTCTCCTGAAGGCTGCTATATAACAGCTATACATACTGTATCCAGGTCCAGTCTCCTGAAGGCAGGTACATAACAGCTATACTTACTGTATCCAGGTCCAGTCTCCTGAAGGCAGCTATATAACAGCTATACTTAATGTATCCAGGTCCAGTCTCCTGAAGGCAGCTATATAACAGCTATACTTACTGTATCCAGGTCCAGTCTCCTGAAGGCTGCTATATAACAGCTATACTTACTGTATCCAGGTCCAGTCTCCTGAAGGCTGCTATATAACAGCTATACATACTGTATCCAGGTCCAGTCTCCTGAAGGCAGGTACATAACAGCTATACTTACTGTATCCAGGTCCAGTCTCCTGAAGGCAGCTATATAACAGCTATACTTACTGTATCCAGGTCCAGTCTCCTGAAGGCAGCTATATAACAGCTATACTTACTGTATCCAGGTCCAGTCTCCTGAAGGCTGCTATATAACAGCTATACTTACTGTATCCAGGTCCAGTCTCCTGAAGGCAGCTATATAACAGCTATACTTATTGTATCCAGGTCCAGTCTCCTGAAGGCAGCTTTATAACAGCTATACTTACTGTATCCTGGTCCAGTCTCCTGAAGGCAGCTATATAACAGTTATACTTACTGTATCCAGGTCCAGTCTCCTGAAGGCAGCTATATAACAGTTATACTTACTGTATCCAGGTCCAGTCTCCTGAAGAAAGCTATATAACAGCTATACTTACTGTATCCAGGTCCAGTTTCCTGAAGGCAGCTATATAACAGCTATACTTACTGTATCCAGGTCCAGTCTCCTGAAGGCTGCTATATAACAGCTATACTTACTGTATCCAGGTCCAGTCTCCTGAAGGCAGTTATATAACAGCTATACTTACTGTATCCAGGTCCATTCTCCTGAAGAAAGCTATATAACAGCTATACTTACTGTATCCAGGTCCTGTCTTCTGAAGGCAGCTATATAACAGCTATACTTACTGTATCCAGGTCCAGTCTCCTGAAGGCAGCTATATAACAGCTATACTTACTGTATCCAGGTCCAGTCTCCTGAAGGCAGCTATATAACAGCTATACTTACTGTATCCAGGTCCAGTCTCCTAAAGGCAGCTATATAACAGCTATACTTACTGTATCCAGGTCCAGTCTCCTGAAGGCTGCTATATAACAGCTACACTTACTGTATCCAGGTCCAGTCTCCTGAAGGCTGCTATATAACAGCTATACTTACTGGATCCAGGTCCAGTCTCCTGAAGGCTGCTATATAACAGCTATACTTACTGGATCCAGGTCCTGTCTGCTGAAGTTTTTAGTCTTATGCTGTCTTTTAAAAAAGAGCCAAAACACATGGGGGGACATTTACCATTGTTGTGCCCGTGGTGTACGCCAGAGAGAATTGAGAATTCGCAGATTCGCCCCTTCTCCCTGGCATATGCCTGCCTTATCCCCCGCTCACCTGATGGGTGGGCAGGGGGGTGTGCGGCTCTCAGTGAATCCGGCGGTACAACTGGGGGCGGGGCCAAATTTAAGACTGGTGTACAAGTATACTGGTCTTAAAGGGGAACTCCGGATAAGAAAAACTTGTTTTCTATTAAAAGTACATTAAAAGTTATATAGATGTGTCTATATAATGTATTACTGTATATGTGCGGTTCTGCCATACTGGTAGCTGATAGAAATCCAGGAAGTAAAAAAAAATGGCCCCTGTGCCAATTCACATTGTCTCCTGCTCCTGCTGCTATTCCCCCCTTAGGAGACAAATCTTCCAGGCCTCTGTCTCACATTGTGTGTGTTTGCTGATGATGCAGACAGGGGGCAGGGTGTGATGTCACAGGAGGCGGGGCTGGATAACCCAATCCCCTGAGTGATTCACCATCTCTAACCGTCCAGAGGCAGCTGCTGCACTAATTTTACTGATTGTAATGGGTGGGGGCTGTGATGATCACATGAGGGAAAGCATTGCATTCTGGGAAATGCCAAACCAGGAAGAACAGAAACACAAAACAGAGCAAAACCCCCACAAACAAATGGATTTTTGGTAGTTTCAAAACTGGGATAGACAGGTAAGTAATGTGTTATACTTCTGCAGAAGTTTCATTTTTTTAACCTCTACCTGGAGTTCCCCTTTAAGAAATGTCCCCCATGAAGTATCAGCCAGTACATAGAGTCCCAAGTGCCCCATATAGTAGTCAGTCTCCCAATAGTGAATCGCATAGTAGCCATCCCTCCCAATAGTGCACCACATAGGAGCCATCCCTTCCAATAGTGCACCACATAGTAGCCATCCCTCCCAATAGTGCACCACATAGTAGCCATCCCTTCCAATAGCGCACTACATAGTAGCCATCCCTCCCACTAGTGCACCACATAGTAGCTATCCCTCCTAATAGTACATCACATAGTAGCCATCCCTCCCAATAGTGCACCACATAGTAGCCATCCCTCCTAATAGTACATCACATAGTAGCCATCCCTCCCAATAGTGCACCACATAGTAGCCATCCCGTCCAATAGTGAACCACATAGTAGCCATCCCTCCCAATAGTGCACCACATAGTAGCCATCCCTCCCAATAGTACATCACATAGTAGCCATCCCTCCCAAAAGTGCACCACATAGTAGCCATCCCTTCCAATAGTGCACCACATAGTAGCCATCCCTCCCAATAGTGAACCACATAGAAGCCATCCCTTCCAATAGTGAACCACATAGTAGCCATCCCTCCCAATAGTGAACCACATAGTAGCCATCCCTCCCAATAGTGCACCACATAGTAGCCATCCCTTCCAATAGTGCACCACATAGTAGCCATCCCTCCCACTAGTGCACCACATAGTAGCCATCCCTCCCAATAGTACATCACATAGTAGCCATCCCTCCCAATAATGCACCACATAGTAGCCATCCCTTCCAATAGTGAACCACATAGGAGCCATCCCTTCCAATAGTGCACCAAATAGGAGCCATCCCTTCCAATAGTGAACCACATAGTAGCCATCCCTCTCACTAGTGCACCACATAGGAGCCATCCCTTCCAATAGTGCACCACATAGTAGCCATTCCTCCCAATAGTACATCACATAGTAGCCATCCCTCCCAATAGTGAACCACATAGGAGCCATCCCATTCAATAGTGCACCACATAGTAGCCATCCCTCCCTATAGTGAACCACATAGGAGCCATCCCTCCCAATAGTGCACCACATAGGAGCCATCCCATTCAATAGTGCACCACATAGTAGCCATCCCTCCCAATAGTGAACCACATAGGAGCCATCCCTTCCAATAGTGAACCACATAGGAGCCATCCCTTCCAATAGTGCACCACATAGGAGCCATCCCTTCCAATAGTGCACCACATAGTAGCCATCCCTCACAATAGTACATCACATAGTAGCCATCCCTCCCAATAGTGCACCACATAGTAGCCATCCCTCCCAATAGTGCACCACGTAGTAGCCATCCCTCCCAATAGTGAACCACATAGTAGCCATCCCTCCCAATAGTACATCACATAGTAGCCATCCCTCCCAATAGTGCACCACATAGTAGCCATCCCTTGCAATAGTGCACCACATAGTAGCCATCCCTCCCAATAGTGAACCACATAGGAGCCATCCCTTCCAATAGTGAACCACATAGGAGCCATCCCTTCCAATAGTACATCACATAGTAGCCATCTCTCCCAATAGTGCACCATATAGTAGCCAGCTCCTACAATAGTTCCCTCTATAACTGTTAATTACTGCCCCCACCGTGAGACTGGGCTGGACTTACCCTTACTGGCTTCTGCACTGTGGATCCTCCGATTGCAGGAGAATATCATATGTGTGTGGGTGGTATGAGTGGCCATCTGGACCACCCATTATAATTTGGCGCAACATTGGCAGGCTATCTCTAGGAATCAATTTATTTCTTGACGGGCCAAAAATAATGGTACTGCGGGACAGATTTGGCCCCTGGGCCAGAGTTTGACATGCCTGCTGTATTGCATATAGATGAAGGTTCACCGAAGACTAGATGAACAATTCTAGTATAGTCATTCAGTGAGTTCTTCTTAAATGAAGACCTCATGTACATGATCACATCAAGTTATTGTTCATGTAAATCTTAAAGTGTTTCCCTCTTCCAGATTCCTCTTAGATGCAGGTTTTCCTAGCAATCCTCATGTGGCTGGGAAATATTATTATGCTCCAGCCATCGATTTGCTTGTGGCCAGCAATCTATCATTTCTCTCTTTTCTTGGCTGAGCTTTGTCTGCTGACCCAGCGTAAAACGCACAGGTCCTTCTGATGGTCACAGTCGCCCAGCTGCAACACGCGTTTCGGTAATTAAAGTTTAGTGACCGAGAAGAACAGATGGGAGACGAGATCTTGTGCACCTTAGTGATCTGCAGCAGCCGTGACTAATGGAGGGACAATATGTTATACTATAACATGCTAATCACATAAGCAAACTATAATAAGTACTTGTGCTTTAAATAGTTCTTGTAAGGTAATGGTCCTCCTTGTGGATTAAGACGGTGGAGAATCTTTAGACCAGGGGTCCTCAACTCGCGGACTGCGGAGGCCAGCTGTCCGGACCCCTGCTGTAGTTCAGTATACCTGTATACTGAGCTGCGCTCTGCTGGTAAGGAGCCCTCAGTTACCGTGCAGCAGCACTGACAGAGAGAAAGTAATTGCTTCCCTCCCTGTCAGCCACTCTTGTGGCCGCAGTGGTCACAAGGGGCCGCACTCTGCCTCTGGTTTTGGCGCTCGAGCGACGTCAATGGAGCAACGACACCAGGACAAGGGTAGAGTGGCCTCTAGTGACCACTGCAGTGCGGCCACAAGAGTGAAGAGAAGACGCCTGGACCCAGGTGAGCAAAAGTGCTTGTTTTTTTCTGTTATACTTTATGGGAGGGGGAGCACACAGGGGGGCTATATACTACTGGGGGAGCGCACAGGGAGGGACATATACTACTGGGGAGTGCACAGGGGGGATATATACTACTGGGGGAGCGCACAGGGGGGCTTTATACTACTGGGGGGGAGTTCACAGGGGGGCTATATACTACTGGGGGGAGCTCACAGGGGGGCTATATACTACTGGGGGAGCTATATACTACTGGGGGGGCTATATACTACTGGGGGAGCTCACAGGGGGGCTATATACTACTGAAGGAGCGCACAAGGGGACTATATACTATTGGGGGGAGCGCACAGGAGGGCTATATAATGCTGGGGGAGCTCACAGGGGGGATATATACTACTGGGGGTTATATACTACTGGGGGGGAGCGCACAGGGGGCTATATACTATTAAAGGAGGGCACAGGGGGACTATATACTACTGGGGGAGCGCACAGGGGGCCTATATACTACTGGGGGAGTGCACAGGTGTCTATAAACTACTGGGTGAGTAACAGGGGGGCTATATACTACTGGGGGAGCGCACAGGGGGGCTATATAAGGGCGGTGAGAGAGAAAAAAATGCCAGTTTTCTCACTAGTAAGCATCAATTCTGTATGTAGCGTTTGTGAAAAGTTAACAAAAAAAACACGTTTCCTACTGATGTTCAGCTCGGACCTTCACCTGACAATAGACCTTGGTAAGTGGACCTTCACTAAAAGTCGACTAATGTCCTCCAGGAGTAACAAAACTGTGTCTACTTCCGCCTATAAGTCTGACGCCAAATAAACACTCCATTCAATCATTATAGAATGCCGTTCCATTGAAGGGAACCCTATTCTCAACCACTGGTCACCAGAATGGGGGTGCCTAGTCCTCAAAGTCTATAGAGTAGTGATCAAGCATGCATGCTGCCACTCCATGTACTCTCTAAGGGACTGCCGAGATAGCCGAGCACTGTACTAGTGTTATCCTACCTAAATGGATTGTCTGCCCTAACTGGCAGCTGCCAACTGGGTGATGATCCCCAAACTAACTGCATAGGGAAGGTGAAAAGTGAAGTCAAACAGGCCAGGACAGAACCAATAATGGAGTATGTTATGGAGTATGTCCATAACAGAATGAGAGATCAAAGAATTGCCAAGTCAGGGTCAAATTCAGAAAGTAGGATCAGAACCAAATCAGAATTCCAATCAGTATCAGGAGAAATAGCCAGGTCAGCACAGATCTCGTCAGTATCCAATCCAATGTCAAAGAAAGGGCCCTATTGCTTGGATCGAAAATCGGCCGAATTAGGCCGATTCAGGCGATTATTGCTTTTGTAATGGAGACAATGATCAGCTGATGAAATGATCACTGACTGATTGTGTCTTTAGGTCCAAACCTAAAATCATCGTCCACCAACCGTGCATCGCTACGTGTAATAGTGATGCGCGGCTGACGCCTGGTGACTATGGAAAGAAAATAAATAAACTCCTCCATACCTCTCCACGCTCCCTGACCTGACCTCTCTGACCTCCCACCTTCGGCCCGCCCCTAGCACTGTCTAAAGTGACAGGCCATTCAGCCAATCACCGGGACAGGAACGGGCTGAAGATAGCAGGAGGTCAGGGAGCGCGGAGAGGTATGGAGGAGTTTATTCTTTTTACAAGGACATCGCTATATATATATATATATATATATATATATATACAGCCCTTGCTCGGGCAGTTACTAGAGACAATGAGAGGCAAGGAACCCTCGTTCTTTATATATGTGGTGGGGGGGTTGGCGGGACAATCATGGGATAACCTTGATGTCTTCAACTAAAATGGTTGTTACTAGAGATGAGCGAACTTGACGAAAGTTCTGGTTCGCACAAACCCCGAATTGCCCGATTGCCATGTGAATCCGGCTGCCTGGAGAAGTTGGATGCAGCAGGAGGACTTCCTATGGATATAGCCTATAAGAACCGGTGGCCCTCCAACTCTTACATATCTACAATTTCCATCATACCCTGATGTAGATTTAGATGATCCATATCCATAGATTATCCAACATACCACTATATGTTGGATCACACTTTGAAATAAAAGGGATTCATATGCCTTTAATTCCACACGCGGCCGGGCTTTCTTCATTGCAGATTTCACAGCAAATCTCTGATAAACCTGCAATGAAATCCAAGTGTTAGATACAGATTGGATGCAGATTTAGGGACAGACTCATCCTGTGCACGGCTGCATGGGAAATACTCAGTGACAAACCTGCAGACACAATGATATGGCTGTGACATGGAAAATCGGAACATGCTCTCGGTCACACATGGACTTACACTACACAGATGGGGTTTTAATAATGCCAGGTGTGTGGGTGCAGGTGCAAAATGAGAACATATGTGGTGTCCCACCACTGGTGTTTTTCTCTCTCCTGTGTACCTGTCAAAAAGCCTTTTCTCTCAGGTTAAAGTGGTGGAAGAAGGATTAAGTTTCCCCACTAGGTGCCAGTGTTTGTATTCTTATGTGCATTGCACAGCTCAAGGTAGTCATGGGTTAATGTTTTATGTGTACAATGTGTTCTGTGCTGACCAATAGGAGGTGGTCTTTTCTTACATAGTTAATATGGTTGAAGAAAGACCATCAAGTTCAACCAAGGAGGGGATGGATGCAGGGAAGGGGGGTATACAAGGAGAGGATGGATGCAGGGAAGGGGGGTATATAAGGAGGGGATGGATGCAGGGAAGGTAGGTATATAAGGAGGGGATGGATGCAGGGAAGGGGGGTATACAAGGAGGGGATGGATGCAGGGAAGTGGGGTATACAAAGAGGGGATAGATACAGGGAAGGGGGGTATACAAGGAGGGGGTGGATGCAGGGAAGGGGGGCATATAAGGAGGGGATGGATACAGGGACCTGTATCCTATTATCTTTCTTCTTGCTAATGCGTACACTCATCCCCACCACTCACAGGCAGGTATACAGAAGGCCCCTGTAGGAGGGGTTTAACTGGTGGAGGTAGTAAACTTCAGTTCTTACCAGATTCTCAGAGAAAAAGGACACAAGAGACCACAGTCACTGCAGAAGTTAAGACAGGGCCTGGCTTATGCCAGGACCCCTGTCAGGGAAAGCAGTTCAGCTATAACTTTGGCTGTCCTGGCATGATGGGAATTGTAGTTTTAAAACAGCTGGAGGGCCTGATTTTGACACGTCTGTAGTAGTAGTAGAAATCCTCTCCTGCTCTGGACAGTTCCTGACATGGACAGGGGTGGCAGCAGAGAGCACTATGTCAGGCTGGAAAGAATACACCACTTCCTGCAGGACATACAGCAGCTGATAAGTACTGGAAGACTGGAGATTTTTATATACCTGTAGAAGTTCCTGACACCTGATTATTTGAACACATTTTAACCCCTGCCCCTCCAGCCAATCTGATATTGATAAGCCTATCCTAAGCATAGGCCATCTGTATTCCAGTCTAATTCTATGGTCGGCTCCTTATCATTGGGATTAGATTGGATGAGGCTGTGCACATTTTTCTTTTATTATACCAATGACATTTACACATTGTAACATCAAGCACTTCAGAAAGTTCTCCGTCTCCTTGAAGACACTCTCGGCCGTGCATAGAAGAAACCCTCTAAGAAGAAGTTCTGGAGGCGGTAACCGCCATGAATTACAACAATCAGTTCAAGGGTCAGATTGCTGTTCTTCTCCATCTCTAGTAATTCGTCCCCTCCCACACTAAGACCCTCACTGTCTGATTACGTTACAAGTGACTCTTAAAGGAAATGTCAAGTGGAGGCGAGTTCCTTTATGCAGATGATGTGGGATTACAATAGTATTGAAATAACATATTCAACTCTTCATCTCATCTCCATTCTCAATGGGCGTCCTCACCCGTGAAAAAGGACGACTGAAAGGGTCCTTAATAATTTAGCCAGTCCGACCATAAACAACCGAGAGAGATGACGGACGGGTTAAGTGGTTTCAGCCAAAGGAAGTCGACTTTATTGTTTAGAATAGAAATGATATTGAACGTGTTTGTTCCCTTCATTTACATATAATTATACTACATTACAATGGAGCCCATCAGGAGAAGACGACACATTGTCTATGGACCTGAGGAAATGATCGTGAAAGTTACTTAAAGGGGTAATCCTTTTCCTTCAAATCAACTGGTTTCAGAAAGTTATGCAAATTTGTAATTTGCTTCTATTTAAAAATCTCCAGTCCTCCCATACTTATCAGCTGCTGTATGTCCTGCAGGAAGTGGTGTATTCTTTCCGGTCTCACACAGTGCTCTCTGCTGCCACCTCTGTCCATGTCAGGAACTGTCCAGAGCAGCAGCAAATCCCCATAGAAAACCTCTCCTGCTCTGAGCAGTTCCTGACACAGACAGAGGTGGCAGCAGAGAGCGCTGTGTCAGACTGGAGAGAATGCACCAACTTCCTGCAGGACATACAGCAGCTGATAAGTATGGGAAGACTTGATAATTTTAAACAGGAGTTAATTATAAATCTATATAACTTTATGAAACCAGCTGATTTGAAGGAAAAAGATTCTCGCTGGAAGTCCCGCAAAAATTTTTATTAAAGTATTGTATCGTCCCCCAAAAGTTATAAAAATCACCAATATACACTTATTACAGGAAATGCTTATAAAGTGCTTTTTTCCCTGCACTTACTACTGCATCAAGACTGCACTTCCTGGATAACATGGTGATGTCACTTCCTGGATAACATGGTAATGTCACTTCCTGGATAACATGGTGATGTCACTTCCTGGATAACATGGTAATGTCACTTCCTGGATAACATGGTGATGTCACTTCCTGGAAAACATGGTGATGTCACTTCCTGGATAACATGATGATGTCACTTCCTGGATAACATGGTGATGTCACTTCCTGGATAACATGGGGATGTCACTTCCTGGATAACATGATGATGTCACTTCCTGGATAACATGGTAATGTCACTTCCTGGATAACAAGGTAATGTCACTTCCTGGATAAAATGGTGATGTCACTTCCTGGATAACATGGTGATGTCACTTCCTAGATAACATGGTGATGTCACGACCTGACGCCCAGAGCTGTGCGGGCTGTGCTGGTGGAGAGGATGATGGCAGGGGGACACTGAGGGACACAGGGCACTGGAGGGGACACTGAGCATCCCTGTACCATCATCTTCTCCAGCAGTCACAGCCCGCACAGCTCTGGGAGTTGGGTCGTGACATCACCACGGCCAACACAACATTTTAATACAAATTTTCACCGGACTTTCTCCTTTAACTGCCTTCCCCTCTTTTTTGCAGCTGTCTGTGTTCCCAAGAACTAGTTTTGCCTCCACCCATAGACTTGTATTGCTTGTTATAAAATGTATCCAGTAAACAAAAGTATTTTGAATTTTCAGTGTGGAAAACAATTTTACAAAAAGGGGGAGCATTTTTATCTAATAAGATATATTACAAAGCTTCATACATTCACTTGTACTGTTGATCTATGCAAAGTTTGTTGAAATAACAGTGTTTATTTAAAGAGGTACTCAGGTGACATTTTTTTTAATTACCTGCTGTCAGAAAACTATTTAGATAGGTAAATTACTTCTATTTTAAATACCCCAGTCTTTCAGTATTTATCAGCTGCTGTATGTCCTGCAGGAAGTGGTGTATTCTTTCCAGTCTGACACAGCGCTCTCTGCTGCCACCTCTGTCCATGTCAGGAACTGTCCAGAGCAGCAGCCAATCCCCATAGAAAACCTCTCCTGCTCTGGACAGTTCCTGACATGGACAGAGGTGGCAGCAGAGAGCACTGTGTAAGACTGGAAAGAATACACCATTTCCCATAGGACAGGAGTAGGGAACTTTTGCTAAAGCTTTGGCTGTCCAGGCATGATGGGAGTTGTAGTCTTGCAACAGCTGGTGAACCAAGGTTCCCTACCCCTGCTGGACATACAGCACCTGATAAGTACTGGAAGACGTAAACATTTTTTAAATAGAAGTCATATACAAATCTATAAAACTTTCTGATACTAGTTGATTTAATTTTTTTTTTTTCCCACCAGAGTACCCCTTTAAGAAACAAAAACTAACCGTGCCAACTAATTGTTAAAACAACAATCCTGGCTTAGGGTCCTATTACACGGAGGGATTTTTAACGATTAACGACTAATGATAAACGATCGCAAACGAGAATGTTTATCGTTAACCTGAAATTGTTCACCATATTACACAGAACGATGGTCGCTAGTTATGACTGTTATTGTGATTATTACTATGATTGTTTATCCCAGCAAAACAATGAACAATGCGCGATTACACTGAACGATTAGTGAGCAAATAGGGAACTTGAGCGAACGAATGTGGAATTACAGCGAAGGATTATTAATCATTTTAGGTTCAGATCTAAATCAATGATCAACGACATACGAACGATTTTTCGATCGTTGCCTGCAACTCCATAGCACGATTATCGTTTAAATTAGAACGAATTAACGATTTTTCACATGATAAACCTGTAATGCTGCGTTTCCACGGAACGATTATTGTTCGAATTTTCGCAATAATGATCGCATTTGAGCGATAATCGTTCCCTGTAAACACAGCAGACGATCATTTTGATCGTCGTTCGCTAAAAATTCGCAGATCGCTTCGTGTAAACAGTCTTTTAAAGATTCACCCTATGTGAAAGATGGGTTTAAGCGATCTTACAAACGATCGCAATAACGATTCTTCTTACGATTTTTCTAACGATTTATAAAAAGTTATAAAGACCAAATTGTTGCTTCAAAATTGATCAATTGGGGGAATTATCGCTCCGGGTTAACGCAGCATAATAGGGCCCTTATTTTGGGAAGAGGTGGAGCTGCAGGAGGGAGGAGACAAAGCAGCAGCCTGAACCAATAAGGAGAGAGGAGGCGTGTCTCAGACTACCACAGACACCCTGAGCTCACTATATAGCTACATGATAGTCACAGATCACAGCTCTACCTCAATAGAACTGGACTATAAAGAAGCCAAAGAGCAAGAGCTAAAGAAATAAATAATCAAGTTATAAGGGATATAGGGATAAGAAAACATGTGCATGGGATCTCTACCATAAAGCTGGGTGTGCCCATCAATCAGTGCTAGTTAGGCCGTCCGTTCACCATGTGATTGGCCACCACTTGGGCTCCATACGGTAAGCGGCTGATCACTGCAAACAATCAAAACGGCACAAAATTGCTGGAAAATCAGCGAGTTCTTAGCGTCTTCTTGTAGCGAGTAGGAAAAATCCTTAATTTTAATTCTCCTTTACTGTAAGTCGTGTTCTCAGCGGAGATCAATAGACATTTAATTTGTTGCACCTGTCAGCTGTTTACTTAACACTATTTCACGCCAATGATTTTCTGTTATCTTTTGGAGTATCCAAACAGCTGAAAAAGACAGAAAGCCGCAAGGTATCTGGGACGGAGCCATATCACTTATACGGATGCGGGGGATTTATTTGTAAAGAACAATGGAAGGGGGGCAATTGTTTTCCAAAAATGGCGCCACCACTGTCCATAGGCCATTTCCGAAACTGTAGCTGAGCCCCAGAAACCCTACGACCTGCACTGTGACATCACTGTGTGTATTATCCCTGTACTGTGACATCACTGTGTGTATTATCCCTGTACTGTGACATCACTGTGTATTATCCCTGTACTGTGACATCACTGTGTGTATTATCCCTGTACTGTGACATCACTCTGTGTATTATCCCTGTACTGTGACATCACTGTGTGTATTATCCCTGTACTGTAACATCACTGTGTATTATCCATGTACTGTGACATCACTGTGTAAATTATCCCTGTACTGTGACATCACTGTGTATATTATCCCTGTACTGTGACATCACTGTGTGTATTATCCCTGTACTGTGACATCACTGTGTGTATTATCCCTGTACTGTAACATCACTGTGTATTATCCCCCCTGTACTGTGACATCACTGTGTATATTATCCCCCCTGTACTGTGACATCACTGTGTGTATTATCCCTGTACTGTGACATCACTGTGTGTATTATCCCTGTACTGTGACATCACTGTGTGTATTATCCCTGTACTATGACATTACTGTGTATTATCCCTGTACTGTGACATCACTGTGTGTATTATCCCTGTACTGTGACATCACTGTGTGTATTATCCCTGCACTGTGACATCACTGTGTGTATAATCTCTGTACTGTGACATCACTGTGTGTATTATCTCTGTACTGTGACATCACTCTGTATTATATCCCTGTACTGTGACATCACTGTGTATTATACCTGTACTGTGACATCACTGTGTGTATTATCCCTGTACTGTGACATCACTGTGTGTATTATCCCTGTACTGTGACATCACTGTGTGTATTATCCCTGTACTGTGACATCACTGTGTGTACTATCACTGTACTGTGACATCACTGTGTGTATTATCCCTGTACTGTGACATCACTGTGTGTATTATCCCTGTACTGTGACATCACTGTGTGTATTATCCCTGTACTGTGACATCACTGTGTGTATTATCCCTGTACTGTGACATCACTGTGTGTATTATCCCTGTACTGTGACATCACTGTGTGTATTATCCCCCCTGTACTGTGACATCACTGTGTATTATCCCTGTACTGTGACATCACTGTGTGTATTATCCCTGTACTGTGACATCACTGTGTGTATTATCCCTGTACTGTGACATCACTGTGTGTACTATCACTGTACTGTGACATCACTGTGTGTATTATCCCTGTACTGTGACATCACTGTGTATTATCCCTGTACTGTGACATCACTGTGTGTATTATCCCCCCTGTACTGTGACATCACTGTGTATTATCCCTGTACTGTGACATCACTGTGTGTATTATCACTGTACTGTGACATCACTGTGTGTATTATCCCTGTACTGTGACATCACTGTGTGTATTATCCCTATACTGTGACATCACTGTGTGTATTATCTCTGTACTGTGATATCACTGTGTATTATCCCTGTACTGTGACATCACTGTGTGTATTATCCCTGTACTGTGACATCACTGTGTGTATTATCCCCGCTGTACTGTGACATCACGGTGTGTATTATCCCTGTACTGTGACATCACTGTGTGTATTATCCCTACACTGTGACATTACTGTGTATTATCCCTGTACTGTGACATCACTGTGTATTATCCCTGTACTGTGACATCACTGTGTGTATTATCTCTGTACTGTGACATCACTGTGTGTACTATCACTGTACTGTGACATCACTGTGTGTATTATCCCTGTACTGTGACATCACTGTGTATTATCCCTGTACTGTGACATCACTGTGTGTATTATCCCCCCTGTACTGTGACATCACTGTGTATTATCCCTGTACTGTGACATCACTGTGTGTATTATCACTGTACTGTGACATCACTGTGTGTATTATCCCTGTAATGTGACATCACTGTGTGTATTATCCCTATACTGTGACATCACTGTGTGTATTATCTCTGTACTGTGACATCACTGTGTATTATCCCTGTACTGTGACATCACTGTGTGTATTATCCCTGTACTGTGACATCACTGTGTGTATTACCCCTGCACTGTGACATCACTGTGTATTATCCCTGTACTGTGACATCACTGTGTATTATCCCTGTACTGTGACATCACTGTGTGTATTATCTCTGTACTGTGACATCACTGTGTGTATTATCCCTGTACTGTGACATCACTGTGTATTATGCCTGTACTGTGACATCACTGTGTGTATTATCCTCCCTGTACTGTGACATCACTGTGTGTATTATCCCTATACTGTGACATCACTGTGTATTATCCCTATACTGTGACATCACTGTGTATATTATCCCTGTACTGTGACATCACTGTGTGTATTATCTCTGTACTGTGACATCACTGTGTGTATTATCCCTATACTGTGACATCACTGTGTATTATCCCTATACTGTGACATCACTGTGTGTATTATCCCTGTACTGTGACATCACTGTGTGCATTATCTCTGTACTGTGACATCACTGTGTGTATTATCCCTGCACTGTGACATCACTGTGTGTATAATCTCTGTACTGTGACATCACTGTGTGTATTATCTCTGTACTGTGACATCACTCTGTATTATATCCCTGTACTGTGACATCACTGTGTATTATACCTGTACTGTGACATCACTGTGTGTATTATCCCTGTACTGTGACATCACTGTGTGTATTATCCCTGTACTGTGACATCACTGTGTGTATTATCCCTGTACTGTGACATCACTGTGTGTACTATCACTGTACTGTGACATCACTGTGTGTATTATCCCTGTACTGTGACATCACTGTGTATTATCCCTGTACTGTGACATCACTGTGTGTATTATCCCCCCTGTACTGTGACATCACTGTGTATTATCCCTGTACTGTGACATCACTGTGTGTATTATCACTGTACTGTGACATCACTGTGTGTATTATCCCTGTACTGTGACATCACTGTGTGTATTATCCCTATACTGTGACATCACTGTGTGTATTATCTCTGTACTGTGACATCACTGTGTATTATCCCTGTACTGTGACATCACTGTGTGTATTATCCCTGTACTGTGACATCACTGTGTGTATTATCCCCGCTGTACTGTGACATCACGGTGTGTATTATCCCTGTACTGTGACATCACTGTGTGTATTATCCCTGCACTGTGACATCACTGTGTATTATCCCTGTACTGTGACATCACTGTGTATTATCCCTGTACTGTGACATCACTGTGTGTATTATCTCTGTACTGTGACATCACTGTGTGTACTATCACTGTACTGTGACATTACTGTGTGTATTATCCCTGTACTGTGACATCACTGTGTATTATCCCTGTACTGTGACATCACTGTGTGTATTATTCCCCCTGTACTGTGACATCACTGTGTATTATCCCTGTACTGTGACATCACTGTGTGTATTATCACTGTACTGTGACATCACTGTGTGTATTATCCCTGTAATGTGACATCACTGTGTGTATTATCCCTATACTGTGACATCACTGTGTGTATTATCTCTGTACTGTGACATCACTGTGTATTATCCCTGTACTGTGACATCACTGTGTGTATTATCACTGTACTGTGACATCACTGTGTGTATTATCCCCGCTGTACTGTGACATCACGGTGTGTATTATCCCTGTACTGTGACATCACTGTGTGTATTATCCCTGCACTGTGACATCACTGTGTATTATCCCTGTACTGTGACATCACTGTGTATTATCCCTGTACTGTGACATCACTGTGTGTATTATCTCTGTACTGTGACATCACTGTGTGTATTATCCCTGTACTGTGACATCACTGTGTATTATCCCTGTACTGTGACATCACTGTGTGTATTATCCTCCCTGTACTGTGACATCACTGTGTGTATTATCCCTATACTGTGACATCACTGTGTATTATCCCTATACTGTGACATCACTGTGTATATTATCCCTGTACTGTGACATCACTGTGTGTATTATCTCTGTACTGTGACATCACTGTGTGTATTATCCCTATACTGTGACATCACTGTGTATTATCCCTATACTGTGACATCACTGTGTGTATTATCCCTGTACTGTGACATCACTGTGTGCATTATCTCTGTACTGTGACATCACTGTGTGTATTATCTCTGTACTATGACATCACTGTGTGTATTATCTCTGTACTATGACATCACTGTGTGTATTATCTCTGTACTGTGACATCACTGTGTGTATTATCCCCCCTGTACTGTGACATCACTGTGTGTATTATCCCTGTACTGTGACATCACTGTATGTATTATCGATGTACTGTGACATCACTGTGTATTATCCCTGTACTGTGACATCACTGTGTGTATTATCCCTGTACTGTGACATCACTGTGTGTATTATCCCTGTACTGTGACATTACTGTGTGTATTATCCCTGTACTGTGACATCACTGTATGTATTATCTCTGTGCTGTGACATCACTGTGTGTATTATCCCTGTACTGTGACATCACTGTGTATTATCCCTGTACTGTGACATCACGGTGTGTATTATCTCTGTACTGTGACATCACTGTGTGTATTATCCCTGTATGGGGACATCACTGTGTATTATCTCTGTACTGTGACATCACTGTGTGTATTATCCCTGTACTGTGACATCACTGTGTATTATCTCTGTACTGTGACATCACTGTGTGTATTATCCCTGTACTGTGACATCACTGTGTGTATTATCTCTGTACTGTGACATCACTGTGTGTATTATCCCTGTACTGTGACATCACTGTGTGTATTATCTCTGTACTGTGACATCACTGTGTGTATTATCCCTGTACTGTGCCTAGTATAGTGTTATACCTATAGCATAGTAAAGGGAGTGAAGAAGCTGTTGTTTTCTGGGTTCTCCCATATACTATAATACTGACTATGAAGCCCTGTTCCTCTTCTCTCTATTAGTTAGTTAGTTGCTGCTGTAATGGCGGTAACAGTTGTTAGAAATCTCCTCTTTTCTGTATTTTCTGAGTATGTGCAGAGCGGAATAACAAAGCGCAGTTAGCCAGACTGCAGGTGGGTGGCAGTATTACTCCACAGTACAGAGTGGGTGAGCTCAGCGCAGCGGTACGGGCAGCGGATAGAGAAGCATTGTGTCATGCCTGTAATGTTCTGTTCCATTCTCCGAGCTGAGTGATGTCATCTTGTCGCTGTGCACAGTGAATATACAATGGATTGGAGCTTGGATGCCCCTCTTTGCGGCCTGCGTGTGGATTTAGGCCTGCGATGCCATCCATAATGAAATCGCCCCCCTGCATTGCCGGCCGGCTTACGGCTCATTTATTAATTCCCGCTAAGTACAAAATCAACCAAATGTCTTTGTGTCGGGCTTAGTGGCTAATTACCTATGAGAGCCCTTGCCGCCTCTTGTGCCGCTGCTAATGGTATTTTGGGCTGGTGTTTATAGCCGCCGGCTTGGGCTGCTCCATGCTGATTGACCGCCATTGAGGTGTAGTGGGTACTTTGGTGAGGGGGCGTTTGCATTGTCACCAGGCATGCCTGATTATCCGCTGATGATCAGTAATAATCCTCAATGTCGGCCCTCAGAGCTGTAATCAGTTGTAAGTTGTTTTATTGCAGGTAGAACAAGACACAGGATGCATCAGAGAGCTCCCAGAGTTAGAGAGTTGATAAGGTCAAGTCCAACATAGTAGAGGGGGGGGGGGGCTTTTGTTCAGGATTCAAATCTCTTGAGGGAACCTTCGAGTCCTGAATAACCGAGAACATTCATGGCTAGCAAAATGAGCTTTAAAGGGGTACTCCGGAGGGGGAAAAAATAGTTTTAGAAAAGTTATACATATTTGTAAATCACTTCTGTTTAAAATCTCACGTCTTCCAGTACTTATCAGCTGCTGTAGGTCCTGCAGGAAGTGGTGTATTCTTTCCAGTCTGACACAGTGTTCTCTGCTGCCACCGCTGTCCATGTCAGGAACTGTCCAGAGCAGCAGCAAATCCTCATAGAAATCCTCTACTCCTGTCAGGAATCGAGCCGCGGCCGGGGCTTCACCACCCCCGGTCGATCGGCATCAGGTGTACCCTTGATGGTGACTGACAGCTGACCTAGCCAGTTAGCTGTCAGCACCTGTTCACTATAAATCCCAGTCCTGGTCTTATCCCATTGCCTGTGATAGCGCCTTGTGCCTTGACCTAGCGTTCTCCTGACTGTTTGTTATTGTGGCTTTGACCTTTGGATTGATACCCTGACTTTACTTCCTGGATTCTGATCTTGTACCTTCGCTGCCCGTGTGTTGCTGACCCCGTACTCTATTGTGTTTGTTTGTCTTGTCTTGTTTTGTGTTGCACTTATTTCAGTGTTATAATTGTCGACCAGTTATTCGCAGTAATCTTTAGTACTGTTCGCGGTAAGTAGGTAGGGTCAGCTGGGGCGGGTGCCAGTCTAGGGCTGTACTCGTCTGTTGTCTTCCCAGTTCCCTACCTGACAACTCCTTTGGACAGTTCCTGACATGGACAGAGGTGGCAGCAGAGAGCACTGTGTCGGACTGGAAAGAATACACCACTTCCTGCAGAGCATACAGTAGCTGATAAGTACTGGAAGATAAGATTTTATTGAATAGAAGTAAATTACAAATATAAAAAACTTTTTGACATTGTTTGATTTGAAATATTTTTTTTTTTTTTCGCCTGGAGCAGCTCTTTAAATTGTTCAATGAATAGGGATTAAAATACTGGGTAGTATGTCAGCATGTTGATCTTTATAAAATCTGTTGCTTCACATTCGTAATTCAATTTCCACCTGATTTTGGTGTCTATAATTCAAAAAATTCTAAAAATCTAAAAACCACCACCCCTGTTCTCAGGTTGTATGTGGTATTACAATACAGCTCTATTCATTTCAATAGGACCCAGCTTCAAACCCCCCCACGCCCAGACTGTTCTGAAAGAGAACGTCCACATTTTTATAGTATAAGTATAGACAAACCCCCTTAAAGTTAGAGTTTTCCAATATATTGCAATGATAGCTTATCCGGAGCCATATTCATTGCTCACCTGCAGCACCAGGCCCAGTCACCACGGTATATACGTTACTGTACTGGCTACTACTAGGCTGACGTTAGCACTGATGCTCCTCTTTGCTGTTGGTTGGTGGATGTCCCAAAGGGTTGAACCCTTGTCAATCATAGATTGATTCCCAGTCCTAAGAATAGAATATTCTGGAAAATCCCTTTAAGTTTGAAAAGGACATATAGTATGTTAAAAAATTATTATTGGTCCTCCTGATAGTCCATCCTTGTATACCCTCCATTGGGGCATAGACACGATAGATACGACGGCTAAATGTAAAGGTCTTTCTCTTGTGGCACAATAGGTTCCCTATAAGGCCTTTACCTGTGACCATGGATATATTAACAACTAATAGGTCCAGAAATATAGCAAATGACTACGTGTGATTTACAGTTTATTACTATTATGTACATAATTGTAAAACCTTGTTTTCCTGCTGTTTCAGCTCCTTGGCAGCAATAATGTTCTCTGCTCCGCTAATAAGAATAACTTGGTATTAATCAGTGGGAATTAAAAACCACAATGAGCCGCGTTTAACAGCAAATTACCACTGAGCGCGTCAAATAACCCGACCAGCAAAACACAAAACAAACTTCTGCTGGTTTGTATCTCAATCCTACTACATTACATCCCTGTAGCTTCCCTCCTTATTGTATGCTTCGTGTATAAAGAACGGACAAAAAAAACCCAGAAAGTGCAACAGCACAGAAAGTGAAAGTGCTTATATACCGTATTTTCCAGAATATAAGGCAACTGGGCATATAAGACGACCCCTGACTTTCAAGAAGGGGGGGGGGGGGTTTGCCTTTTACACCAGAAAATGTTAACCCCGGCCTGACCGCAGCCCTGCTGTGGTCAGGCAGGGGTTAACTGCAGCTAAATTAAAAAACAAACAGTTAACTTACCTGGGGCCCGTTCCCGACCTCCGCGCACCTCCTGGCCAGTTCCTGGCGCAGGCAGCGTGACATACACTGGCTGCGCCGGGGAACCCCGAAGCTCTCCCGAGCAGCCGAGCGGCTTGTTGGAGAAGCTCAGAAACACTCCGGAAGTACCGAAGCCTCTGTCATTCTTCTGAAGCTCTCCTGGCAGCCGAGCGTCTCCGAGCTTCTCCGACGGAAGTCTCACATGGCAAAACAGTTGATACTGAAAAACCTCAGCCATCTAGCCGCTAACTAAACTCATAGCGGGAGGTTTATGAAATCTAGTGCAGAGAAGCAGCAGAGCGGTTGCCCATAGCAACCAATCAGGCTCCAGCTTTAATTTTTAAACAAGGCCTCTAAAAACTGGAAGCTGAAGGCTGGGTGTGGTATTACAATTCGGCTCTATTCACTTCAATGGAAGATGCAAAAAACAACACCCAAACTGAGGGCACAAGTGCTGTTTCTGGAAGAATTGCAGTTTCTCATGGACATCAGTTCATTAGCTGGCAGCAGTTTGCACAGACCCATTGACTTCTATGGGTGAGCCCATGCAAAAACGAGCCATACGATGGCTAGCCAGTATCTTTAGTGGCACAGATCATGGCCCAAGCACAGATCAGTAAGAAATAATGATGTGTACAAGATGCCATAGAAATCAATGTCTTTTCATGAACACTGAGCCGCCCATCAGTAGTAAAATGAGCAAAAATGCGACCATACTTGTACACTGAGGGGTAAAGGACTGCTCCTAGGGGTAAAGGACTGCTCCTAGGGGTAAAGGACTGCTCCTAGTGCACTAAATGACCTAATATTTATAACTATTACACCAAATGGTGCTATACTGGTACTAAAGCACATTCACCAGTGTAACATCCCACATTAGGCTTTAGTAGCAGGCCGGGATGCCGTAACCTGCTGATATATCCCCTTTAAGGGACGCATACACATAAGAAAGCGATCTGTTTAAAGCTTGTTAGGTCCACAAATATCTTTCCCGATTCCCCCATTAAACACAAATGTTTGGCCTTGCTGTGTGCGTGATGTTAACTTTTTCTCCCATTGTTGACAGTTCGTTGTCTAGGTTACTGACCACCACTCTGCTGTAAAAGCAGTGGTCTGTCTGACCTAGACAACGAGCTGTCAACAATGGGAGAAAAAGAGCAGGTATCAGGAGAAGGAGACTGGTTTGCTAAATGATTGTATTTACAAAACTATTGAACTCAATGTGCCCCACAAGCGTGACTATGATAGTTAAAGGGTTGTACGGTGGTCGGCCATTTTTGAAATATACTGCTGCCCGTCCATATAAAACAATAAGCACGTTATCCTTACCCGTCTGTACTCCATTGCTGTCCTCCTCTGGTGTTGCCGGTGTCCCCCACTGACAAACTTATCTTGGGAGTGACAGCCAATCACTGACTAAGACAGGACAGCCCCCATGGCCAGTGATTGGCTGAGCGGGCTGTTACTACCGAGATGAGTTTGTCAAAGGGGGACACCAGAGGAGGACGCCAAGGGAGTGCAGACGGGTAAGGATTACATGTTTGATGGTCTGATGGTGAGTGCCTGAGAAAAGAAGAATTTTAACTTATCAAACTCCTCTTTTCCCTGACATCTTTACATTAGATAATACGTTTGTCCTGCCAAAATTGGTGGATTCAGCTGACACTGCTAATGTGTTTGGGCAGCTTTAGAGACATACCTAATTCTCTGCCGCACACCCATGGTTGCACTGCCACACTAGTTATATGGCTCAATCAATCATAAACATAGTTTTCCCATTTACCATCCCTCCGGAGTCTGTCTCTATTTGAATTTCCCGCTGTTTGAAGGTCTCTGAAGCTCCAGTTGGTATCTTCAATTTTCTTCACTTCCTGGTTTGGGCTTTCCCATGATGCACTTTGTCTCCTGTGATGTCTTACTGACTCTGTAAAACTGTTAGATGGCTTACAGCTTGCTCAGCCAATCAGAGTTGAGCAACCTGAGTCATCTGACATAGGAAGGCTGGATTAACAGGGCTTAGACCCACCTCCCTCTTGATGATGTCACTGTCACAAAATGGCTGCCGGAGAGCAGCCTGGGGTCAACAGTCATTAGGTAAGAATTAGTTTACTTCATTTCCTGGTGAGGGGTTGAGGGGGGAAAAGACAGGGAAGGGGGGCAGATAGGTGATTGAAGCATATTACAAAGTTATATAACTTTGTAATGTGTTTCAATTACTGGAAAAAAGCTTTTCTCTGGAGTATCCCTTTAAGGACTCTCTGCGCCTTGTCCTACAGTATCACAGATTGTAGGTGAGCACTTTTTTTTTTCCCAATGAAATGCGGTACAGTTAACTGGATCAGTATTTACAGCTGACTGGATAATGAAGAGATTGCAGCGGGTGACTTGCTCTACTGAGTCTTTTTGGCCAGGTAATTACACCCAGTTGAAATGAAATGAAGAATAAGCGATTGCAGGACAGACTTTTATAAGGGAAGCGGGGAAGTGTATAAATATTGTTCAGCTAGATTAAAACCGTGACACGATGAATAAATCAGAATTCTGGGGTCTGACTCTTGTCTATATCTGAATTCCCTGCAGGTTTCTAATTTCCTTAAAGGACAAAACAGTAAAGTTTGTGAAATTCGGCATCAATGAGATGCGGCGGATCATCAAATGTTCTGGATTATGGGAGAACTAGGTATCATTTACTTAAATTTACTCTAAATTAGACAACGTTTAATTGTGTCCTTCAAAGTGTCCTTGTCATTAGAAAAAATGAGTCAAAAGTTTTGATCGGTCGGGGGCTGAGTTAGAGCTGGGAGAAGCATGCGCTTATGCGATGTCCATCTCACTGGAGGAGATGACCTCCAGTATAAGTCTATGGAGCCTAAGGGGTTTATTCCACAGGAGCGATAATCAGCCGAATTGGGCGATTCGGGATTATCGCTCAGTGGAATAGAGAGAACGATCAGTCGATGATCGTGTCATCGGCTGATCGTTCATTTAGGTTCAAACCTAAAATCGTCATTCGCCACCCGCACATCGCTATGGTGGAATAGCGGTGAGCGGCAGCGACCAACGATCCAAGCAGCATACATTACCTAGCAGGGCTTCTCCTGCGCTCCCTCTTCCTCCCCGAGTCCCGCACGCAGCATCAACTCCGGAGCGACCTGACTGAGCTATCAGACCGCTCAGCCAATAACAGGCCGGGTCCTACGTGGCCAGTGATTGGCTGATGGGTCTGACAGCTCAGTTAGGCCGCACCGAAGCTGATGCTGCGCCGCGGGACCCGGGGAGGAAGACGGAGCGGAGGAGAAGCCCTGCTAGCTAATGTATGCTGCAAGGACAGCAAGGACCTCGGTAACGATGTCCCTTCAGCCCTCGCTAAACGATTATCGAGGCCATGGAATAGGCCCAGTAAACGAGCGCCGATCTAGCAGATCGGCGCTCTTTTACATAGTTGCTTGGCTCGTAGAATAGGGCCCTTACCTCTGTGGCGAGACGGAAAACGCCTTGGGTCGGGGACTGAACATGAATGTGTGCGTCTCCTTGCTCATTATAAAGATCAGTGGGCAATGGCATCTGGACACTCAGCTCCCAACTTATCAAACTATTCGACTTGCCTTTATGACATACCAGGCAATATAGGAGGTCCAGTAGAACCCGTAGATCAGAAGAACTCTGAAGACCTTCACTGGTCGAAATGTTGAACGGCACTTGGCTGAAATAAATATTGTATTTCCTTTTACAGTGGATGCTGTTGGACTTTGGATTTCCTTGATGTCTCTAGGACATGTCAAACATTTTCTCCTGACGACACTTTTACACTCTACCCCAGAACCACCTGGAGATGCCTCAAAATGAGAGTATGTAAAAACCCAAAAACCCTGTTTGCTGGACTGTCTTGCCAAAAATGGGACTGTTGGCATGTGTGCTTGTAAGGAGATGCACCAGGGCACACAGCCCATTAAAGGGAATCTGTCACGAGGTTTATTCCACCTTAAATGAGGGCAGCATAAACTAGTGACAGAAATGCTGAACAGATCGGTGTATTACTGACATCATTCTGTTCAGCCGTTCTCCTAATATGCAGGAGAATAGGATTCTTGCCACACCCCTCCCCTGTCCTTCAGCTGCTTATTGATTGCTTATATACAGGATGGATATATAACTGCCAATCAGCAGCTGGTGGGCGGAGTTTTGTGCTTCTCATGAATATTGAGGACTACTGGGCTCAGGCACATAAGGAAAAGGACTACTTATTGTCTATGTTATTCAGGAGGATATCTCCTTAGATAGGACAACCTAAACCTGCTCACAGAGTCTCTTTAAGGTCAAATAATAGATAGAGCACATGGGGCACTAGGCTTGGAACCTCCACCATCTTTGGGGACCTAGAGGCCTCCATTGCCAATGCCAGTTGAAACCCAACCCCAAGCATATCCTTACCTTGTCCTGGCCATAGTGAAAGTCTTAATTTCCCATAGCCTTTCCAATATTTTAATTTCCACCATTTTCAAACATCTTCTATGTATGTTCCTGACATTGAATGTAGCAGGAGCCTGCTAATAACCATTCGACAATCCTATTCCATGTAAGAGATGGCAATGTGGCTTTGCATGCATGTCTCTTACTCCATTGAAATTTAATGGATCCTCAAGATCATGGTTGTCTCCATAACTCCCATAGAGTTCAGTGGAGATGGTAACACACATGCACTGTGACTTCAGCTATATGTGTCTTCAATTAGGGGTTCGGTGGGGACAGGGATCCATTGATGGCATAGGGGCACCTCAGCAAGTATTTTGTCCAAAGGCCTTTGCCAAGCATAGCCTGGTCTTGGGATCTACTACAGCCCGGGCCACCAGGAGGATGCTGTGGTATGGAAGTAGGGCTGTTAGACTTGATTCAGCCACATGGGCTTATATATAAGTGTCGGGTTGCCAGATTTTGATGTTTTCAGACCTTGCACACCTAATATAATAAAAGAAGAGTATGAGCTTGGTGGGTCCCATGAGAAGTAGATGTCATCAGTTTTCCCTGACGTATACTTCTGATAGATACCTCCTACATATATATAGGCATAAGGTGTCTTATATCTCCGTATGCGACCACGCCATACACTTGAAAGGAAGGTATACCAACATATTCCAGTCAGACTTATGCCAGTGGGACACACTGTTGGCATCTGACAAATGAGTGAGCTCCTATGGACATGTTTGGCAGCGGCATTGGAAACTTTCCCGGCTCATACACCAAACAGACACTGCAAATGAAGTGTGAATAGACCCTTATTGAATTTTTCAGGATAAAGTTTAAAATATAGATGAAGCGAACATGTCCTCAGTATAAAAACACAGCAGGTCTACAAAAATGCATGATTCCTATGAATGTAAGAGAAGAAAAACAAGTCAAAAGTTAATAGCATCTGTGTGGGCCCAGAGGCCTTGTTCCTAAAGCTGTCTTCTGTTCTGATAGAAGATTTTACATTTCAAAGACCGGATAGACAGCACATTGCGCCCATTGAGTACAGAGATTTCTACGTTTATCCGAGCAAAACATCTGACACATGCAGAATCGCAGGGCTAAGCAGCGTCAGTAAACAATGGGAAAGTCCTAAATTCTGTTTGTTAAATGTTTTCCAGGCATGGAACATAATTGCCTCCTGGTTTTCTATCTATCTCTGTGTATGCCTTGTATATCATCCTGGGGGATTGCTCATACACATTAATATATAATACATATCCTATGTATAATATATAAAATGTAGTGCATAATAGCATGTATACAATATACAACAAGTATTTACCTAGTGCCTCATGGGTAGGTAACAAGACGATTTGGACTTGATTTCCATTTAAAGCATATCCATTTCCATATAAAGTGGTGCAATCTCTTAATGACAAGCTTCAGTCTTGACCATGAACTCTCAAGGATCCTCCCAGTGCTACCCCAGGTACACGCACAAAGTGCATCCTAGATGCTGGTAACTAAATGGGCTTCTATGGATCCCCTTTCCGAGGCTATTCCCTAGACTTGGGCCTTGTTACATGTTATATTCCTTAGGTCGGACTTATGGCCTAGAGGATCATATTAATTTCTTATTATAGCTATGTGTCTCTCAGAGACATAGATCTTAGTCCTAGATGGGTCCTGGGTCCTGTAGGATAGATGAAGAGTGCCTGATTTATGGTGGTATGACCATTTGGGCACCCATCAATCTTGAGAACATAGTAAAACACTGCACCAGTCACCCAACAAGGGTTTTCTGGCTAGACCAGTTAGTCCCACAGCCCAGCAAACTTTCTGGAGCTAACTATATGGTTTACAGCACATTTGAGGCACACTGTATCAGTAACAGCCCACACAATGTAGTCATGGACCTAGTCCAACCACTTCTGCTCCTCAGTAGAGATGAGCGAACCAGCCGAGGTTCGGGTTTGTATGAACCTGAACTCTCGGCTTCTGATTCCAGCTGTCTGAGGGTGGATACAGCCTGAGGACCACCTAGAAAACGGGGATACAGCCTATGGCTATGGTTGTATCCACCCTTTCCACGGAGTGGGCAAATAGCGGGAATCAGAAGCCGAGAGTTCAGGTTCATACGAACCCGAACCTCGGCCGGTTCGCTCATCTCTACTCCTCAGCACCATGGGGGCCTCTTTGTCATGTTCCCCAGCCTCTGGACCCTATCGATGAAGGCAACTCAAGCAAGCTCCAGTATGATCGTTCTGGGGGCTCATTCTTCTGCAAGGAAGAGACCACCAAGCTGAGCTGGGGAGAAAAGGGATCCAAGCACAACTCGAGCATGATCTGCATCATTCGGCATTTGATTACCTATGGCTGAAGACATTGGATGCAGCCCTAGGAAGTCTAGGAAAACATGGATACTCAAGGACTTGTTCACTCATTCCACAGAGACTTTCACCTCAGAACCACAGAGGCCTTTGTGTCATGTTTCCCAACCTCCCCACCTTAGGCTGTGGTAAGAAGGCCGTATCCATGTAGTGTCCCACTATGTGTTTTTTTCTTCCTTTTTCCTACACCTTGGTAAAAGTGTATCTCTTTGGTGTCACAAGATAGGACAGGTGGCCACTGTTCGTTATTCCAACCGCTATATGTCACACTCTCACACAGCACACCTGCAGCTAACCCTAGGTTTGAGCTACACACACACTCTGGTCTCTTTAGTCTGCACTTCCTTGAGGCATTCATTCTAGTTTCCCATAGAGAAGAAAGGAGACCTGTTTTTTTTTTTAACTATTAGCCTTCCAACCTTCATGGGTTGCTAGACAAACCCCTAAGGAAAATGGAGACAAGGAAGCTTTAACCCTTGCCTACGTTTTGGATCAGGCAGCTAAAACAGGACAGTCGGATAAATCAAGACTGGACCTGCAGTAGAGCACAGTGCCAGTAAGCCGCTCTTTACTGACAAGACGCTCAGCTTTGTAGGGAGGTTCTTACAAGCCAGCTTCACCCAGTGCAGAGACCTGGGACTCGTACTACCCCAGTAGGACAGAAACCCAACACTGTGGGGCAGAAGGCGGTTAGGTGAGATAACCGAGAGTACATAGTAGACTAGGCAAGGGCCCTCCTCTGCGGTCCCTGACACTTGTTACAGTTTTTTCTATCAACTCACCGATCTACCTGTTGTTTTACCCTCATTGATTTTTGCACTGTAACGTAACGGATCCGCAGCGGATTTCACACTGCGAATTTGCAGCGACATCCACTGCGGATCCCTGCCCTGTACACTCTATGGGCAGACAAACTCGCAGTGGGATGGACATCCTGCTGTGAGTTTCTCAGCAGCCTGCCCTGTAAACCCCCGAACGCCGGAGCGTATACTTCACCTGCTCCCCACTTGCTTTGGGGCTCCCGGCGTCTTCACGTCCTGCCGCAGCACACTGATTGACTGAGCGGGACGTGCCAGGAACACCTGAAGCAAGCCAGAGTGTAAAGAAGGTGATGTATACGCTCCGGTGGCTGGGGGTTAACGGGGCGGGCTGCTGACATACTCACAGCAGGATGTCCATCCCGCTGCGAGTTTGTCTGCCCATAGGGTGTACTGGGACGGAATCTGCAGCGGATCTCCATAAAAAAATTAATGTCCGATTGAATGTGTATAGGCACCAAGAATAACTCTAAAGTAATGTGGTATATAGAAGAGAGAAAAGAGGGAGAGGAGGAGGATGCAGCTGCAGTTTCTCACAGACAGAAGGAGATATGAGCAGGGGGCCACACCTGTGAAGGCACAGCACAGATCTCCCATCACACCAAGAGTCCAGCCATATTGACATGACGTAGAGAGAGAATCTAGTAGAGAAGAAAAAAAGATTCCAAATCTACAGCTGTGTAAGGAAGTATTGACAGTTAAAAGTAAAATGAATACTTGTAAATGTCTTGCAAAAAAATCTGGAAAAAAAAAAGGAAAGATTTTTTTTTCTAAACTTATTTCTCTATGCTAAATAGGGACATCTGTGAAGAATGCAGAAATTCCTTTTTGCACGGTTACTTAGGGTTCTGTGCTTTGCATTGCTGCTAAAAAGGTCTTAGCAATTCCTTGGAGACTGGTAGAGATTGATTTATGATTTCAAGCAGTCCTGAGAAAATTGAAGACTGTATGGTTCAGTCATGGGCTATATTAATCTTCATTATAGCTCTTCCAAGTGGACATTTGAAGCAGCGGCTTGATTCCCGCTTAATTGATTACTCAATTTAAAAAATAATTTTACTCTGGGATTTCAGCTCCGGATAGTTTTACAATAGGAAACTAAATATTACATAAGGGTGGATCCGAGTGAGAGGGGTTTACGGAAATTGTGTTTATATTAAGGTGACTAAGGACTTAAAGGAATTCTTTAATAAAGTATTGAAGGTCCCTGTATTTAAAGGGGCTGTCCATTTTAGGTAATCCCGTTATGTAATCGGTACCCTACTGCTTGGTCCATTGCCAATTAGCTGTAAGGGCCCTATTACACAAGACGATTATTGTGCAAATTATCGTTATACCATTAGAATTTAAACGATAATCATTTCGTGTAAATCCAGGCAACGATCAAACGACCAACAAGAAATCGCTTATTGTTGACACCAACATCATCGTTAATTGGTCACTAATCGTTCGTAATCGTAATTCCACATCGTACTTTCAGTTCCTGGGATCAGATGGAGTAAACACTCAATGTATTGATCGTAACTTATGCTGCGTTTACACGGAGCAATAATTCGCCCAATCGATCGTGTAATTATTTTGAAGCAACGATTTGGTTTTTATAACGATCAGTGTTTAGACAAATCGTTAGAAAATTCGTAAGAAAAAATCGTTATTGCGATTGTTTTTAAGATCTTTCACATAGGGTGAATCTTTGAAAGACTGTTTACACAAAGCGGTCTGCGAATTTTTAGCGAGCAATGAACAACGATTTGAAAACATGTTGAAAGATCAAAATAAACGATTACTCGTTCATCGCTTGATTGTTTGCTGTGTTAACACGGAACGATTATCTCTTAAATGCCATTGTTATTGCGAAAATTTGAACGATAATCTTTCCGTGTAAACGCAGCATAACCACTAGCTCTCTGTGTAATGAGGTGAACGATTTCAGGTTGACAACATGTTAACGTTTGCGATAGTTTATCGTTAAAATTTGCTAATTTGTGACAAAATCCAGCAACAGCTATTTAATTTTCCTGCAGTGCCTCTACAGGTGAAATGAGGTATTACACCACTGCCGCTAAAATCCAGCAATAGAATTTCACTATTTAGTGGTCCATACAACTCACCATCTCTTGCAGCATATCATAGTGACATGTCAGCGGGGGTCTGGGTGTTGAAATTTTCACTAATTGCTAAAATGTTCTAGACTCTACTTATCTGGTTGACTTTTTTGGGAAAGTTGCGTGTGCCATCTGTGAATGCTCAGAAAGTCTCATAGACTCTCTATTGATTTGACATTGTTTGCTCTGCTCTCCAAGGAAAGCCATGAAGAACCAAGCAGCAACTAAAGGATACGAAGCTAAAAGGAATAGTTGTGCCCTTTATTGACTGATGTAGGAACCCCCATAGCGGGCCATATTGATGGGTCATTAATCAAAAAGACCTGTAAAATCCTTCACGGATTCTACCTTATATTTTCAGTGTGATATTGTCTCAGCAGCTCCCTGGCTCCTCAACACCTAACCCAAAATGACAGATCTGCTCTCTCAGGAGGATTGTCTGGATCTTGCCTTTGAGCTCAAGCCCCTCTCTTTCAGTGATATCATCACCACTACCAGCCCCTACAACCAAAATCATCCATATTGCTCCTATCTTTATTGAGACATTTAGGGAATAACAAGCTGTTTTTATGGCGAGCTGCCTTGTGCTGAACAATGCCACAGGCAGAGGAGCGGCCAGGGAATGAATGCAGCATGTGCTGCAGATTTACTGACTGCAGAGCAACAGTCTGCTGTGTACAGTAATATCTTTTAAATTCTCTGGGCAGGAATGCTATGGGTAGGCTGCGATGAAGAGCTGAGGGAAAGCAATGTATTCTGGGAATTGTAGTACAGAATAACTGTTCAACCAGGAAGCAGAGAGAGGGGTAGGGGAGAGGATTATAGATCTATAGAAACACATGGATTCAGCAGTCTTCAGCAATGGGTCTGACAGGTGAGCAATGAGCTTGTGCTTTTTTCCCCCACCAGACGTCATAGTATCCCTTTAAGCATTTTTCAGCGCAATAAGTTAGTGCCCTTGAGTCCCTGTGCACAACATGGCAATGGCCCCCACCTACTATTTGACGTTTGGTAGAAGGGTCTACATACCTACCCATCTCTATATCCGGCATGAAGTAATGTTAGTGAAAAAAACAACAACATACAAGGTTATAATAGTTAAAGGAGAAGTCCGGCGGAAATTTTTATTAAAGTATTGCATTGCCCCCCAAAAGTTATACAATGCCCCAATATACACTTATCACGGGAAATGCTTATAAAGTGTTTTTTTTCCCTGCACTTACTACTGCATCAAGGCTTCACTTCCTGGATAACATGGTGATGTCACTTACTGGATAACATGGTGATGTCACTTCCTGAATAAAATGGTAATGTCACTTCCTGGATAACATGGCGATGTCACGACCGGACTCCCAGAGCTGTGCGGGCTGTGGCTGCTGGAGAGGATGATGGCAGGGGGACACTGAGGGACACAGGACACTGGAGGGACACTGAGCATCCCCCTGCCATCATCCTCTCCAGCAGCCACAGCCCGCACAGCTCTGGAAGTCGGGTCGTGACATCACCATGTTATCCAGGAAGTGACATCACCATGTTATCCAGGAAGTGACATCACCATGTTATCCAGGAAGTGAAGCCTTGATGCAGTAGTAAGTGCAGGGAAAAAAGCACTTTATAAGCATTTCCTGTAATAAGTGCATATTGGTGATTTGTATAATTTTTGGGGGACAATACAATACTTTAATAAAAATTTTCGCCAGACTTCTCCTTTAAGAAGGTGAATTATATATATATAAGACTAGTAAGTCTCCCTCTACTGTTGCACACACCTATAAACTGCAATGGTGCTTCTATTACCTTCTTTATATGTATGGTCAGAGAACATTCAGATCACAGATACTCTGAGTTTCTTATCCCGGAGTCGACGTGAGTCCCAAAGATTAATTGAATGGGATTAAATCTCATCTCTTGTGGCACTTGTGTAGATTGCACGTCCCCTCCTTAGCCAGATACAGATGAACCCAAAGTAATTAAAACAAACGTCATTTGATGCGTGCGCTGTTTTATGGGCGGTAAGTCGCTCTGACATGTTTTTGCTTGTGACTAATAGTTTTTTTAATCTCCTGAGACAATATTCATACACTGTGTATGGAGAGGATACAGCAAGAAACCAGCCCCATGCCCTCCACTCTAACAATCAACCTCAAACCTCAAAGATATAATAATAATGGTTTATTAATGTGAGATCAGTGGGGGTCTACCTTTCAGGTTTGGCAGAACTTAAGGGAGAAGTCCGGCAAAAATTTTTTTATTAAAGTGTTGTATTGCCCCCCAAAACTTATACAAATCCCCAATATACACTTATTACAGGAAATGCTTATAAAGTGCTTTTTTTCCCTGCACTTACTACTGCATCAAGGCTTCACTTCCTGGATAACATGGTGATGTCACTTCCTGGATAACATGGTGATGTCACTTCCTGGATAACATGGTGATTTCCCTTCCTGGATAACATGGTGATTTCCCTTCCTGGATAACATGGTGATGTCACAACCCAACTCCCAGAGCTGTGCGGGCTATGGCTGCTGGAGAGGATGATGGCAGATGGATGCTCAGTTTCCCTCCAGTGCCCTGTGTCCCTCAGTGTCCCCCTGCCATCATCCTCTCCATTAGCCACAGCCCGCACAGCTTTGGGAGTCGGGTCGTGACATCACCATGTTATCCAGGAAGTGACATCACCATGTTATCCAGAAAGTGACATCACCATGTTATCCAGGAAGTGACATCACCATGTTATCCAGGAAGTGACATAACCATGTAATCCAGAAAGTGACATCACCATGTTATCCAGGTAGTGACATCGCCATGTTACACAGGAAGTGAAGCCTTGATGCAGTAGGAAGTGCAGGGAAAAAAGCACTTTATAAGCATTTCCTGTAATAAGTGTATATTGGTGATTTGTATAATTTTGGGGGGCAATACAATACTAAATTTTCGCTGGACTTCTCCTTTAAAGGGAAGCTGTCTCCATGAAAATGCTACCTGAGCTATTGGCATCATGTTATAGAGCAGAAGGAGCTGAGCGGATTGATATATATCATTGTGGGAAAAGAAACAGTATAACTTGTAATTTATTGATTGATATCTCTGATGTTTCCATGCTAAAGAGTCCAGACCATTGAGTGACCCCGCCCACTGGACTCCTTATCACATAATGAGCAGGATTTCAAGCAACATGTAACAAGTTATACTGAATCTTTTCCTACAAAGATATATATCAATCTGCTCAGTTCTTCCTGCTCTATAACATGATGGTGATAGATTAGACAGCATTGTCTTGGTGACACGTCCCCTTTAAGAAGAAGTCTGGCCAGACCCTTTTTTTTTCTTTAGCAAGTGCTGTGGAGAGGGATGATAAAAGAAATAACATACTCTTACCTCCCCCAGTCCAGTACTGGTGGCCACATACCACCGCTCCAGCCGCTTTTTGGTCTGAGCATGGACCTAAGTTGTGACGTGTGAGGTCTGCTCAGCCAGTCAGTGGGTGAGTAGACCCCACTATGGCTGACTGGCTGAGCAGACCTCACATGTCATGACCCGGGTCCCTGCTCAGGCCAGGAAGTGGCTGGGGACCCCAGCGGTGGTATGCGGCCACCACTTTTTATTTATTTTATTTTTCTCACCCTTGATATTGGGGAGAGTCAAAAGGCTACCTTATAAATTATATGGTTGACCAATCCTCAGCAAATCAGAAGGTTTGGTCAACGTTGATCTCATGTGTTCAGTAAGGGGGACGGATAGCCACTATCTTCCATAGGTTTTATTTAAAACCCCTGGGGGATTTCTACACACCGGGACCTATACGACCTCCGATTGTCTGGGCTGTAATATTTGGGTTTTGTTGATGAAAATGTTGAGAAACATTGTTAATAATGGAACGGGGATCCAAAGGGCAAAACTGTAGCTTTCCTCTATGTATCTGTATGAATTATAGCATAAATCTATGAAGCATTTAAAGAACAAACAAGGATGTCTTTCTCATTATGATTTCATTCATCATAAGTTTGTGAATCGATGCGGCAGTGTTAATCATGAATACCAATGGACTGCCCGATCAATAATCCATTGTGAGCCGCAGCATCAAATATTAATGTGCCGGCTGATAAGAATTACATGTGTGCGCCAGGTTCTGTATACCCATTGTGATAGGCGGCTATTGGGGTCTAATAGGATGATACGGTTTTATAGGCGTGGGTGGCGGTGACATAGTCCCTCACTAGATACATATGGAGATACGACCTTTGGGATTGGTGTCCCCAAGTGCATGAAGATTCAATCTGGTTTTCTGATAGCCTGAGGTTATGATGGTAATTTACATTAATAGCCCATTACAGGTCCCTGGAAATGGCCAATCTGTACAAGCATTGTATAATGGTCGGAGGAAGATGAGTATAAGCATAAGGTGGCCCAATTCAACATCAGGAGCATAACATTTAGTATCTTCTTGGCATAACATTATTACTTCTATTGTTTTTTTTCCCACTTTTTATTTCTTCTGTTTTAAAAGGTTAGATCATCCCCAGCACTTATATAGTATTATCACCACTAGCACTGGCCTCAGGAAGTTATATAGTATAGGGGGATCTATTGAATATTTTTGGTGTGATTTGCATAGCCACATAGCTTTTTGTGCTTAAATTTTTCATTTATCATTTGGAGCAGCAGAATACTCCTGGTGCTCTGAGTCGGGGAAGTTTAAAGGGGTACTCTGTCCGAGACCTCTTTTTTTCCACAATCGCTGAGGAGGGTGTGGATAAAAACAATTACTTGGCTCTAGTGCTGTCGCCCGGATTCAGCTGCTCTGGTCCCCGGCCACTTCCTGGTCTGAGACTCGAGATGTGACTTGGGTCAGCCGCAGCAGAGATGGGATATAGTGCCCCAGCACAAGGGGCTGCACCAAGTTTATGTACTTGTATAAAGTTTTCTCTCAGATTCACTGGGAGATGGTCTAAGTCTAGAGGGATGCTCAGTGTCCCTCCAGTGCCCTGTGTCCCTCAGTGTCCCTCTGCCATCATCCTCTCCAGCAGCCACAGCCCGCACAGCTCTGGGAGTCGGGTTGTGACATCACCATATTATCCAGGAAGTGACATCACCATGTTATCCAGGAAGTGACATAACAATGTTATCCAGGAAGTGACATCACCATGCTATCCAGGAAGTGACATCACCATCATATCCAGGAAGTGACATCACCATGTTATCCAGGAAGTGACATCCCCTTGTTATCCAGGAAGTGACATCACCTTTTTTTTTTTTTTTAAGGAAGTGACATCACCATGCTATCCAGGAAGTGACATCACCATTTTTTCAAGGAAGTGACATCACCATGTTATCCAGGAAGTGAAGCCTTGATGCAGTAGTAGTGCAGGTGTATACTGGTAATTTGTATAACTTTTGGGGACAATACAATACTTTAATAAAAATTTTCACTTCTCCTTTAATTCTAATTATTAACTCATTCACTGCATGAATTACAAAGATCCTAGAGAAATAACCAATGTTAAACAAAGGTGGAACTCCCCTTTTAGTGCTCCCATTACAGATTCTCTAATAGGCCATCATATATTGCAGGAGCTACAGATTCATTCATCTTATGCTGCGTTTACACGGAGCGATAATTCGCCCGATCGTACGATTAACGATTTCGAAGTAACGATTTTTTTTTTTAGAACGATCAGCGTTTAGACAGAACGATATATTGTACGGAAAAATCGTTTTGTGATCGCTTAAGCCTATCTGGCACATTGGTTAAATTGGTGAACGACTGTTTACACGGAACGATCTGCGAATTTTTTGCGAACGACGATTTAAGAACATGTTGTAAGATCAAAATGAACGATTTCTCGCTCGTCGTTTGATCGTTCGCTGCGTTTACATGTACGATTATCGTTCGAATTTGTGCAAATTCGAACGATAATTGTTCCGTGTAAATGCAGCACTATTCCTCCTGGTTAATGTATACTATGCTCCATCTACAATATACATGTACATGGCATTCAGAGTGTGTCGAGGCCAGAAATAGTTGTCACCCAGTGTGTTGGATCATAGAATCTCTAGTAACATCATACGGTATATAAGGATAAGGAGTCACGGGATGAGCTCTCTTCCTGGATATTCTGATTAGATAATAGCGCCCCTAGAGGCTTTAATCTGCGCCACAAGCGTCTCCTCCACTAGTGAATTGGGACATGGGGGGGTATTTCTGATATCTACACCACTGGTGTACGCCAGCCGTATCCCCAGCTCACCTGATGGGCGGGCAGGGGGCGTGGCAAGGCGGGGACAAGGTGTGGCCTTCTCCTGCACCTGTTTGCAGGTGTAAATCATAGAAGAAATTCTACACCTGCTCAGGAGTCATATTGCAAGTGCAGGTCAGACCGGATTCACTAATGGTACGTTTACACGGAGCGATTATCGTTCGAATTTTCGCGATAACAATTTCATTTGAGCGATAATCGGCTCGTGTAAACACAGCGACGAATCATTCATCTTGGTCTTTCAACATGTCCTCAAATCGTCGTTGGCCGTTCGCTAAAAATTCACAGATCCCTTCGTGTAAACAGTCTTTCACAGATTCATCCTAATGTGTAAAGGCTCTATTCCACGGGACGATTATCGGCCATGTGGAATAGCGGCAGCAGCGAGCGGGGAACGAGGAACAAACGAACGCTGACAGCGCTCGTTTGCTCCTCATTGTCGACCCGCGGAATAGGGCCTTAAGCGATCTTAAGTTGATCGCAAAAACGTTTTTTCAAACGACTTATCTCTTCGCCTAAACGCTGATTGTTATAAAAATCAAATTCGATAAACGATTGATTGGGCGAATTATCGCTCCGTGTAAATGGACCATAAGATGTGTGCGTCTCTTAGTGAATCCGGCGGGGCAATGGGGACAGGGCCTAATTTAAGACCAGCGTACGATGACGTCATGACGTTTCTGAAGAGGGTTGGACAGGAAATATTTGAATGTTTGCCAACCATGAGTAAGGGTACTACAAGTACCAGAAATGCGTTGGCCTAGGCTTTGGCCCGAGGTGATGTACTTTCTGATTTTTTGGGTCTGAAAATAAAGACTTGGAAGGAGATTTATCAAACATGATATAAAGTGAAACAGGCCCCGTTGCCCCTAGCAACCAATCAGATTCCATCTTTCATTTTCCAAAGAGTCTGTGAGGAATGAAAGGTGGAATCTGATTGGTTGCTAGGGGCGACTGAGCCAGTTTCACTTTACACCATGTTTGATAAATCTCCCCTTGGTCTAATACAAACGCTGACCCTGAATGCTACAGACACGAGATTGGAGTGGGGGATGGGATGTAGCTATACGAGTGAGCTACCATCAGATACTGGTGTCAGCTGCACAGGAGCCCAGTAGATACAGAAAGTCACCATAACCACTTTTTAGTATTAGTAGTTGACTTAAAGGGGTATTCTGGAGAAAAAAAATTAAAATTAAATGACTTCTATTTTAAAAAAAATATCAAACCTTCCAGTACTTAACAGCTGCTGTATGCCCTGTAAGAAGTCCAGACTGACACAGTGTTCTCTGCTGCCACCTCTGTCGAAAGCAGTATAAATTGTCTATGGGGATTTGCTGCTGCTCTAGACAGTTCCTGACATGGACAGAGGTGGCAGCAGAGAGCACTGTGTCAGACTAGAAAGAATACACCACTTCCTGCAGGACATACAGCAACTGATAAGTACCGGAAGACTGGAGATTTTATTTAAAAGAATTTACAAATCTATATAACTTTCTAAAAAAACAATGATATTACCCCCCCCCCCCCCCTCATAATTCTTTTGCGTGGCTGGTGACGCCCAGAAGGAAAAAATACGACTTCAAACACGGCATACGGATTGTGGCAAAATAACGGAGCCTGTATAATCCATACATCCCTAAATCACAGACTGACCTTCTGTTAGGGCTTCCAGGTAATAACAAATCCCGTTTTGCCTACACAACATCTGCGGGATCTTATAAATCAAACAGTATTGTCTCCCATGGCTGCAGAAGGATGCGGCTGCTGCGGCGGCTCAGAAGTCTTGCTAATCTGCTTAGCGCTAGATGAAAATGTCAGTAGCTAAAATCAATGTAGAAGTTTTCGGTAGCTTACAGGGGGCATTATTCTGGTCATAAATGGCGTATGACGGTGGTGTGTGCCCTTATGGGAGTTCTAGGAACTTGTGACTGAAGCCAACTAGGTCTGAACGGCCTTTTGACGGCCCTTTTCTTAGATGGCAGTGATTTCCTGCCCAAATAACAGTTGTTATTTCAAAACAACGGCAGTTATTTGGCTCAAATTAATGGCTGTAAAAATCCAGAACAGGAACAAATCCCCATAGAAAACCTCTCCTGCTCTGGACAGTTCCTGACACGGACAGAGGTGGCAGCAAAGAGCACTGTGTCATACTGGAGAGAATACACCACTTCCTTCAAGGCGTACAGCAGCTGATCAATATGGAAAAATCGGGACGCCCAGGGATGGGCCAGGTCGATGCTAAGTGCAGAGGAATGACGCTGAGAATGAAGGTAAGATACATAACTTCATCCTCAGCGCCTCCTGTGCAAGGGGGCTATGAGCAGGCTAGAGGATAGTACCCCTTTAAAAGTTGATTACACAAAATGCAGTCAAGACAAACGAGTACAGGTAGTCAACAAATCAAGGGTTAAAACCAGTTGGGTAGTGAAGTACAGAATCAGAACTGGAAGAATAGTCAAGTAGCAATAGAAGAGGTCAGAATAAACAAGATACGGAGTAAACGCTAGCACGCTCAACAGAGACTAATAGCAAGCAATCAGGTGTTGAACAGTCCCCTATATATGGGATGTCGGGAATACCCCCCAGGCGTAAGTGAAAAGGACCCTGACATCCCAGCAATCCCAGAAGGACCAAGAGAAGTGAGAGTGGTAAGGAAGGATGTCAGTCACAGAAGCAGAACTAAGGTAACTGTTAAAGGGCCAGAGATGGGTGTGGTGGAGAATCAATTACCAGAGCAGAGCGAATAGAGCTGTGTACAGACAATGTACAGCAAGAAATAAGGTTCAAATGAAACATAGAATGCAAGCACTAAATATGGCCCCAAAGAGCAGGCATGGCTAATAGGTCCGAATAGGCATGGACATTATATTCTCATCTATGTGTGCTACCATGGCCTCCAGCATCTCTGGTCTCCAATCAGGGATCATCTGGGATGTCATTGGTCGGGAATTCATGATTTGCATGCCTAAGTGCATCTAGCGTGCTGGAAGATTTCTCAGTTGACCATTAACAGCCTCTTTGATAGCACCAAGGCGTGTAAGTGTGCCAAAGTGTGTAGGTGTGCCAAGGTGTGTAAATGTGCCAAGGTGTGTAGGTAAGCCAAGCCATGTAAGTGTGCCAAGGCATTTAACTGTGTCAAGGCATGTAAGTGTGCCAAGGTGTGTAAGTGTGCCAAGGTGTGTAGGTATGCGAAGGCCTGTAGGTTTGCCAAGGTGTGTAGGTGTCCTAAGGTGTGTTGGTGTGCCAAGGTGTGGTAATTGTGCCAAGGCATGTAAGTGTGCCAAGGTGTGTAGGTGTCCTAAGGTGTGTAGGTGTCCTAAGGTGTGTAGGTGTGCCAAGGTGTGTAATTGTGCCAAGGCATGTAATTGTGCCAAGGCATGTAATTAATTACATTTATCTGGATGTATTTACGCCCTGGTCACCAGTTTTGCTTTCTGACAGCCATTGAGGGCATGACCTAGAATGCCAAGGCTTGTAAGTGTGCCAAGGTGTGTAAGCAATTACGCAAGCAGCTTGAAAAATGTGCAACAATTCCTGATACACCGACCAACAACATGATAAATATATGGCATGAAAGGAAATGTGCTAAGTAGAAAGTGGAAAAAGGTGCAAATGCCGCCCCCCCCCACATTGTCTATAGAGCTGCATATAAGTATGTGCCCATCTATAATGAATAGAATAAGAAATGCAATGAGATGTTTAATTCATGGCCATTGTCCACGTGTAGATTATACTCGCTATATATTTCTCTTTCATAAATTCCTAAGCTGTTCTCTGAAGAATAAGAAGAGTCCTGACATTGTCCTAATCGAACGCATGGAGTCAATGGGTCCCTTATAAATAAGTCAGAGGAGGAAATGGCCGCATATTTATCTCAGCTCATCCCACAATGAAGTGGCTTTTTTTCCCCTCTCTCCCCTTTCACTTTCAGGTCTTTGCGGACGCGCGGTGAACTTGACGGTCTGGGCGAGTGATTTTCATGCAGCGCCAGTGCCGGCCGGTGTCACAGGTTTCGGGGGATATTCTAATTATAGACTTGCTCTGCCGTCCGTGCAGTCAGGAGTCACTCACTTTTGTCCTCCACTCGCAAACAGAATGCAATCGCCTTCATTATTCAACGCTTCGCATCCTGTTAGTATTCTCCTTTGCAAATGTCAGCATTTATCAGGATTCAACCTAATAACAGGATTTGTTATTCTTTCCATTGAATGATAATAAGTGCGGTCAAAGCTTAAAGGGGATGTCCGGGCAGGGGGATGCTTTCTAATATGGTGATTTAAAACTAAAACCTGCACCTGGGTTACCTCCGGTATCATACAGCTCCATGCTGGGGTCATGACATCACAGGCCACCTCAGCCAATTGGTTGGTGTGTGTGTGTGTGTGGGGGGGCTGCAATGTCCCAACCCTAGAAAATGGAAGTGGCCATGCAACGGGGATGGAGTAATATGATACTGGAGGCAGCAAGGGAGCCAGGGAGGGGAATTATTGTTCTTAAAGAAGATTTTTTATGAAAGTATTATATTGCCCCCCCAAAACATATACAAATCACCAATATACACTTATTACGGGAAATGCACATAAAGTGCTTTTTTCCCTACATTTACTACTGCATCAAGGCTTCACTTCCTGGATAACATGGTGATGTCACTTCCTGGATAACATGGTGATGTCACTTCCTGGATAACATGGTGATGTCACTTCCTGGATAACATGGTGATGTCACTTCCTGGATAACATGGTGATGTCACTTCCTGGATGACATAATGTCACGTCCTAGATAACATGGTGATGTCACTTCCTGGATAAAATGGTGATGTCACTTGCTGGATAACACGGTGATGTCACTTCCTGGATAACATGGTGATGTCACTTCCTGGATAACATGGTGATGTCACTTCCTGGATAACACGGTGATGTCACTTTCTGGATAAAATGGTGATGTCACTTGCTGGATAACACGGTGATGTCACTTCCTGGATAACATGGTGATGTCACTTCCTGGATAACATGGTGATGTCACTTCCTGGATAAAATGGTGCTGTCACTTCCTGGATAACATGGTGATGTCACTTCCTGAATAACATGGTGATGTCACTTCCTGGAAAACACGGTAATGTCACTTCCTGGATAACATGATGATGTCACAACCCGACTCCCAGAGCTGTACGGGCTGTGGCTGCTGGAGAGGATGATGGCAGAGGGATGCTCAGTGTTCCTCCAGTGCCCTGTATCCCTCAATGTCCCCTTACCATCATCCTACCAAGACCTCCCCCCCCCCTAACCTACCAACTAGGCTAAATTAAGGCATTCCCCCAAAAACAAGGCACTTCCCCCCCAAAATAAGGCACCCCCCCAAAAGTAAGGCCGTGACCTGCCGCCGTCAAAGCTCTTATTGGACCTATAAGAGTAGCATCAATCTGTTTACTTCGCCGTTATAATTTTTCAGCATGCTAATACTCAGCGCCATTCTAAGAGATAGCACCACGGCATCATTTCAGAAGAGAAAGCTATTTCGATCTTTGCTTAGGAGAGTAGAGAACTTTCCCAGCTGTGCACAATGGCTGGGTATGGAGCCGGAGAGACAGTTCTTTGCACTCCAAACCTAATTTTGTTGTTGAGATATTATGTTGGATTATTATTTTCTCTATTACAGGCCTTTGAACAGCGCCGCATTCTGCTTACATTAAACCTCTTCAAAGTAATAACTTCATTTTGACAATGGCTCTTGAAAAACAGTGGTAATGCCTGGCTCGGAGGGTGTTGCTGTGATGGAGAGAGAGGTTGATGAGATACTAAGTACAATAGATAGCAACAAAATGCCAGTAATTCAGCATCAAACACGGGACTGCCGCTGTCTGGGATGAAGTGTGGGGCTCTAGACACTAGTCTATCATACTCGGAGGGCAGGAGGTGACTACAGAGAACATCTACTCCGCTCACAGTGCCCCATGCTCGGCCCCAAGAAGCCTCCAACAGCTGTTATTCATCTGATCTCCAAATCTCATCTTAGAAGCAGCTGCTGCCGGGCCTCATGTTGCTGGCGTTTCTGCAAAGACTGTGATGTCTCATCTGTGATAGGAATTATAGGAAAGTATAGGTATAGAAAATACGGAGGTAATTGTCATAGAGTACAATAATCAAATCTATAGCGGGGGTCTCCTTTATTTGGAGCAGAGTCTTAGTTTTCTGCCTTAGCAGTGCATCTTAATACCCTTATTAAAGCTGATGCCCTGACACGTGTATAGGAATTTGACATTAGTCTAGGATTATTTGCAGCGATCCAGGGTGTGGAAGAGAGTGAGGGGATGAGGAGAGGATGATGGTGGTTGTAGTATTAGACTGTTAGGTGGTTATGCCTCTCCTGTGTGTAGCGCTGAGCTCCTGAGTGAGGGGATGCACTGAGGGCTGCAGAGTGAGAGGGTGCTGTACCTGCAGGATGGCTGGGTCTTGTGGTGCACTGCACCGACTTATCACAGTCTCTGGTAGGCACAAGGGCTTCCACAGGTACAGGTTACTCTCTGGCGCTTCCCTGTATTCTCCCTCTCCTCTGTGGGCTACTGCAGAGGTTTTTGTCAATGGCTGCACCTGTGTGTAAGGTGGACGGTGGTGTGGACCTGTAGTTTCCGCGGGGCCAACCCCAAATACTGCTGTCCTGTAATATGGCCCTTGACGGTGATGTGGTGCAGGTAGACCAGGACAACAGGGAGAGGCAGTATAACAATGACTCCTTTACTGATGAACTTGCAGGTGTTTTATAGTCCTGTGGCATACAGCTGGTAATACTAATGGCCGTGTTGAATGGGTTACTGTGCCTGTAGAGAGTCTGGTGGTGTGTGGAGAGATGATCAGCCTCAGATCCTGATCTGTCCGTACGTGTGGGATGCTGGTGGGCACTATGATCCTGTGGACCTCTCCCCAATGGTGCTTGCGTCTGTCTCCCCCCCTGTCAGCTAGGGAGCTTACTGCTTTTAGTATCTAGGCTGTTCCTTAGGCCACAACTTGCGGGTCCTAGAATTATTCAAAGGTCCTTGCTCCTCCTCCCCTTTGAATCCCAGAAAGATATGGTACAGAGGCCTCAGTTATCTCTGCTACCCAGTATACTCAAGTTTCCTTTCCTGCAGCCTTGTTTTCATTACCATAATCACATGTAGAGAAATCTCTCTAGTTGCTATAATTTCCATGATCAAGTGGAGTAAGAAACAAATATATGTAACCCTAGTATACCCTACTAGTATACCAGTAACCCCCGTAACCCTAGTATACCCTACTAGTATACCAGAAACCCTAGTAACCCTAGTATACCCTACTAGTATACCAGAAACCCTAGTAACACTAGTATACCCTACTAGTATACCAGAAACCCTAGTAACCCTAGTATACCCTACTAGTATACCAGAAACCCTAGTAACACTAGTATACCCTACTAGTATACCAGAAACCCAAGTATACCCTACTAGTATACCAGAAACCCTAGTAACCCTAGTATACCCTACTAGTATACCAGAAACCCTAGTAACACTAGTATACCCTACTAGTATACCAGAAACCCAAGTATACCCTACTAGTATACCAGAAACCCTAGTAACCCTAGTATACCCTACTAGTATACCAGAAACCCTAGTAACACTAGTATACCCTACTAGTATACCAGAAACCCTAGTAACACTAGTACACCCTACTAGTATACCAGAAACCCAAGTATACCCTACTAGTATATCAGTAACCCTAGTACACTCTACTAGTATACCAGTAACGCTAGTACACCCTACTAGTATACCAGTAACCCTAGTACACCGTACTAGGGTACCAGAAACCATAGTACACCCTACTTGTATATCAGTAACCCTAATATACTTTATTAGTATACCAATAACCCTAGAAACCCTGGTCTACCTAGTATATGTTGATATCACTTCTTTCTCTATGTTTAGACAGATTTATCACCCTGAAAAGGTCGGCCCACTCTGGATCCTGTCGTCAGGAGCCCTCTACACTCCTATGATAATACAGGGACCACCATTTTATGTAGACCTCCTAGGGCCTCTCTCTGGATACCTATCAAATAGCCCGATCTAATGTAGGGCCAGTGGTTACAGGTAGCCTAATATGGGACTGTGACAGCCATATGCAGGAAATAAATTTGATTTAAAGCACTATGGGGGAGATTTATCAAACATGGGGTAAAGTAAAACTGGCTCAGTTGCCCCTAGCAACCAATCAGATTCCACCTCTCATTTTCCAAAGAGTCTGTAAGGAATGGAAGGTGGAATCTGATTGGTTGCTAGGGGCAACTGAGCCAGTGTCACTTTACACCATGTCTGATAAATCTCCCTATATGTATACAATCCAACAAGTCAACAAGAGTACAGCTCGAAACTATCAATTCAGGCTCGGTCAAACTCAAGCTTGCTCGAGGTTCGCTCATCTTTACTCCAGATGCACAGGTACAGTATAAGGCCATGTTCACACAATATATGACACCGGCTGTTCTGTGACCTGGCCGTGTCACAGAACAGCCAGTGTCAGTGAAGTTTAGCCCTGCCGATACTGCAGTACCTGCCAGATAAACTTCATTTCTATTGAATTGGGATGCGGGCGCATCCATGTGCAAATTGCAACAACGACCGTGAATAATTAAACAAATACACTGTGTGAACGTTGTTATCTGGCTTTGTTTGAAAGGATCCTGAACAAAGGACTCCCTCCTCCCTCTACTAACCCTAACCTTTACATACAGAAAATATAGAAATGGACCAACCCTTAAAGGGGTTATCCAGCGAAAATCCTTTTCTTTCAAATCATCTGATATCAGAAAGTTATACAGATTTGAAATTTACTTTCATTAAAAAATCTCAAGTCTTCCCATACTTATCAGCTGCTGTATGTCATGCAGGAAATGTTTTATTTTCAGTCTGACATAGAGCTCTCTGCTGACATCTCTGGCCGAGACAGGAACTGTCCAGAGCAGGAGAGGTTTTCTATGGGGATTCATATAAAACCGAGACAAAGTCCCTGTCTCGGCCAGAGATGTCAGCAGAGAGCACTGTGTCAGGTTGAAAATAAAACAACATTTCCTGCAGGACATACAACAGCTAATAAGTATGGGAAGACTTGAGAATTTTTAATAGTAATAAATTACAAATCTATATAACTTTCTGATATCAGTTGATTTGAAAGAGAAAGATTTTCACTGGACAACTCCTTTAAGTATGAAGGACCAGGTGACTATACTTCTATAGGATCAGGATCAGCCCACTTCTCTTCTGGCGTGATCATTCCTATTGCTAACAAGTTGTTTTTCTGCTTAAAGTGAACACAAAAGACGACAAGGAATACATAAGATATGTCACGTATATGCGGTGTAGTCATAGCGCAATTAGTTTCCCCTTTGTTTCATATAATAAGCAGTAACCCATTACCATTCCCTACCTAGGAGATGCCATTCGAATCGATATCTGCACATGAACAAGCTCCTTTTATTGCCTTTCATTTCTATACCTAGCACTAAAAGATCAGCATAAATAACATTGTACTAGAGAGTATAGCATGCATGATAAAGAACAATAGAGGAGCGTCTGCCTGCGCTCAGGGTTAAATATCAGGGACACAATCAAGGACGTTTTCATTGTGTCTTGTCTAATTTTAGCTCACATTATTCCACGGGTTTCATTCCCCTTTAGTCAAGCTGTGTGAATGCTTAGGTAGGGCTATTAATGAGCTGTAAGGCCATGGAGGCATCTCACGTGCCGGGTCACTGCTCGTCCCAGTCAGATGCTGCTGCCGCACGCTCAGGGTGGACTCAGTGATCGGAATTTTAATGTTCATGGTATAATCAGATTGATTTAAAGACGTACAATTGTTCGCATTCAGGAAATGTAGTATAGGAATACATAGTGTAAATTGATTCGGCCACAATTAAATGGTCGCTGTCATTTCAAGGATTTTCTCTCCATATTTGTAAACCAAGCTATATACCCTAGGAAAATAAAAATCTAAGGTCTTGGCCAGTAGGTGTCTCACTTGCCTGCAGTCTGCTGCCTGTTGTTAGGCTGACTCCATCTCTAGTGACAGAGAGACCAGGGCAGAACACAGGAAGTAGGGGCGGGGCTTAGCTAGTGATTTGTACAGGAGAAGTGATTGTGTACCTGCAAGCTGTGGTGGGTCTGCCTCTTCCACATGAATCAAAGTGTCCCTCTTTTCAACTATCCTTCTATCTTTTCTATCTAGAAAAAAATATATACTCTGCAGCGCACACAGGTTCAGTGTCCAAAAAGTGTAGAAGATTTATTCCGTAACAGGTGAGTTACAAAGCACGGCACATAGCAGACGCCATTTTTGAGTTCTTGGTCGGGTTAATCCTCTGGCACCAGTATTGTTTTGTTTTATGGTATGCTGCTCCACTATCTATCTATCTATGCAAAAAAGGGGTCCGTGGAGCCTCAGTTACGAGTCTCAAAACACGGGAATAGCCAGATATCCCTCTCTCCAGAGAAGGAAGCCCATTGCCAAGGGGTGCCTCCTAGTGGGGAGAGCACCAAACCACCCTGATACGTAGTCCCTCAGGTCCTCACTCTGTTGCGAGCTTTAGGACCTAAATAGGGAAACACCAGGGTGGCCCCGTGAGTCAAAGTCTAACTCTGTGGCGAGTATAACGACATAAGACAAGGGTTACCAAGGCTAGGCATCCATCCACAGACTGCAGTTTCGGGGTATTTGCCCCTCATCAGTGTGGAGCAGGATTCTGGCCATTGGGCAATGATAAATAGACCAACAAAACACAACAATCACTGAACTCAGGGAGAACAGTGAAAAATTCCAATGGAGTACTCATTTACGAGTCTCCATTGATTGTCCCATACAAAATTTAAATATGCAAAAAAGGGGTCCGTGGAGCCTCAGTTACGAGTCTCAAAACACGGGAATAGCCAGATATCCCTCTCTCCAGAGAAGGAAGCCCATTGCCAAGGGGTGCCTCCTAGTGGGGAGAGCACCAAACCACCCTGATACGTAGTCCCTCAGGTCCTCACTCTGTTGCGACCTAAATAGGGAAACACCAGGGTGGCCCCGTGAGTCAAAGTCTAACTCTGTGGCGAGTATAACGACATAAGACAAGGGTTACCAAGGCTAGGCATCCATCCACAGACTGCAGTTTCGGGGTATTTGCCCCTCGTCAGTGTGGAGCAGGATTCTGGCTATCTATTTATCTATCTATCTATCTATCTATCTATCTCCTATCTATCTATCTATCTATCTCCTATCTATCTATTTATCTATCTCCTATCTATCTATCTATCTATCTATCTATCTCCTATCTATCTATCTCCTATTATCTATCTATCTCCTATCTATCTATCTATCTCCTATCTATCTATCTATCTATCTATCTATCTATCTATCTATCTATCTATCTATCTATCATCTATCTATCTATCTCCTATCTATCTATCTCCTATCTATCTATCTATCTATCTATCTATCTATCTATCTATCTATCTATCTCCCATAGTATCAGCAATGAAGATGAGAATTAAAGAATCCAGAAAACAAATTGCACAAAAAATTCAGCATTAAAATATAATTTTGAGCATATATGCATATTTTTCCACATTAGCATAATTCCCAGCTGTAAATCCACTACAAATTCTCATGCCGTTTCCCTAGGATTTGCCGCTGCAGAATTACCTGCTATGAATTTTCCGCTTCAGGAATTCGGCACTGTTCCCGTCCTGCGTCCCCACCCATCGGCTCCAGACACATTTAATTCCATGCATTAGTCCAGCAATCCCCCCGTCCTATAGTTACAGACTGGTCCAGTTTAGAGAGCTCTTCTCTTATGCCCCTATTCCACGAGTCGTTTGTAGGAGCAAACGAGCGCTATTAGCGCTCGTTTGCTCCTCGTTCCCCGCTCGCTGCCGCCGCTATTCAACGCGGCTGCAGCGAGCGGGTGAGTGCGGGAGGGGAGGCGGGGAGCTGCTGGGGGGGGCTGCCCGGGGGATCGCTGATCGTCCGGGCAGCCCATAGGATATAGCAGCATCTGCTGCCGACGGTCCTATTCAACGGAGCGACAGCAGCAGATCGCTGCTATATCAGTCGCTTGTTTTTCAACATGTTGAAAAACAAGCGACTGCAACGATCAGCCGACATGAACGATGTCGGCTGATCGTTGCACTCTATTCCACGGGACGAATATCGTTCGTAGCGGCCGTTATCGGCCGAATACGAACGATATTGCTCCTCTAAACGACCCGTGGAATAGGGCCTTTATTCTCTTAGGTTGTGTATGGGGATTTTTTGGCCACTCTCACATGTGCAGTATGATGAATTCAGAGCCAACAGAGACAACCATCTGCGCCGTCTGCACAGGAGGAGTCGCCATGCTTTGGTTGGCAGGAATTATTAGTTTATGGAATATTCAGTAGGGGCATGTAAGCTGAGTCGAATAATTGGCCATGAGTATAAACTGTGTAAGGGCCCCCACTTCTGAGGTCACAGCATATGTCACCCACCTATAGGGCAGAAGACCACTGTGGACTTTATCTTGGCAAGTCCTCAAGTTGTCTTTTTTTTCTTCTTTAAAATCAACTGGTGTCAGAAAGTTATATAGATTTGTAAATTACTTCTATTAAAAATTCACAAGTCTTCCAGTACTTATCAGCTGCTGTATGTCCTGCAGGAAGTGGTGTATATTTTCAGTTTGACACAGTGCTCTTTGCTGCCACTTCTGTCCATATCAGGAACTGTCCAGAGCAGCAGCAAATGCCCATAGAAAACCTCTCCTGCTCTGGACAGTTCCTGACACAGGGAGAACTGTGTCAGACTGAAAAGAATACACCACTTCCTGCAGAACATGCAGCAGCTGATAAGTTCATTTGCAAGAAATTTTTTTTTGCCCACGTACCCCTTTCAAGGAGGGGGGCTGCTGCAAAGTGATCCATAAAGAATTACAGGGACAGGTGACACCCATAGATGAAAGGAGCTCCGCTTTCCTTTCCCATTTGTTAATACTCTTTGTACAGGTCACAGAGGTCACAGGGCATGCTTACAAATGTGTGCCATACAATAAATAGGGTCTAGAGATGTTTGCTGTGTTTGTCCATGTGACTTACTGTAAAGCATGTCACTAAAGGCTGCTAAAAACAGCTCAGGCAAGATAGCTGCCACCATAATAATACACTAAAAAAAAAGACCAAAAAATGGTTAATGATTAAATAATAAATAAATTAAATAAAAAAAGAAATAATGTATGAATTAATAAATCTATTAAATAATAAATTAAATAACAAGTGTAACATAATATATAATAAATATATATTATTGTATTATAAATATATTATAGTATATATTATATTATTATATTATATTATAGTATATATTATTATATATGTATATGCTTATTAAAGCGCTTAAAATGCAGTACTGCTTTTGTCCTGCAGGGGCTGCTGCAGGGAAATTTGTGAGACGTTCTGGTGATCGGCCGATCAGCCGATCAACATCACCTCTTCTTAAAGAAGAAGACAAATTCTGTGGATAGCCATCTTTCTTTGTCCGGGAATTTTTATTTATAATATTGATGGAAATGCCCTTTAAATCTCATCTATATCTGCGAGTGCTTTCAAAGTAAATGGGCTGTCACAACGCACGGTGAAAAGAAGGAGTTAAGCAAACAACCTGGGAAGAATAGAAGGCAAATAAACACAGTAATAAATGACACCTTTGAAATGTTTAGTAGGTTTTAAAATAAGAAAGTGGCCGGACACATCAGGGTGATTGATGTGCTGCCTCTCGGGCGGCTCGGCACTCCTGTTTCCTTGCATTGAGCTGTATTTGGAAGACCAATTATTTGAGAATTCATGCTGAGAGAACACTCCAGTCATGTGGATGGGGTCCATTATAAATTCACCAGCAGCTTGAGGTTGAAGTGGCCACCTCACAATACATCTTTTCAATAACCCACTGTCCTCGGCACGATAGCGGCTTTAGTATTGAATTTTGCTTGAAGTATTTGATTGCATTTGGAGATATATGCTTTTTTGTCATTATCTTCCTGCAAAGTAACCTTTTGATAGAATGTCAGGTAACATCAGCCTTGAAAGCTACGCTCGGCTCGTAGTTTTCTATGTTGCAATATAATCAGTAACCCTGGTGTCCTCTATGGTCGTTCTGACCACCTCTTATATTATGGTGAATAACAGGCCTCTGCCCATCTATCTGCCCAAAGGCCACATAAGGTTATAGAGACAGTATGGGGAACCTTCGGCCTGCCAGCTGGTGCAAAACTACAGTCCCCATCATGCCTGGACAGCCGAGGCTGTAGAGGAGACTATTGGATATGGTAATGGGGTGGACTGTTGCTAGCCCACTGTGATGGTTGTGCCCCATTAATGCAGCAGAACCAGTGATCACCAGTTCCACCCAGTTTGACCCTTTGACTACTTTGGCCATGTAGCTCTCATCTCTCCAATTCCAACCAATGACCGGATGAAGCAGAGCTAAATGTATCATTTAACTTTTTCCTATGAAAAAATAGGTGTAAGCAAAAATTTGGCATTGATATTAATTAGTAAGGTGCAAGCATTTAATGCTTAAAGGGAATCCGTCACCATGAAAATGCTGCCCAAGCTATCAGCATCATGTTATAGAGCAGAAGGAGCTGAGCGGATTGATATATATCTCTATGGGAAAAGAATCAGTATAACCAGGCAAAAGAGTCCAGTCTATTAAGTGACACCGCCCACTGGACTCCTTAGCACAGAATGAGCAGAGATTTCTATCAACATGTTACAAGTTATACTGAATCTTTTCCCATAAAGATATATATCAATCTGCTCAGTTCTTCCTGCTCTATAACATGATGGTGATAGATTAGATATCATTGTCTTGGTGACAGGTTCCCTTTAAGTGTTGTTACTCGACTTGAGTTGAGTAACTAACCTCCATTGAAGTCATTGGGAGATTTGAGCATTTAACCAGATGCCCCTCTTCTTAGCAGTGCCATAGGTTACTGCAAGACACACTAAAACTCCAGCAGTATGTCGGCAATTGACGATATACCGCCGGAGTTCTAATGTGATTTACAGTAAGCATGCTTGCTCAGCACTAATACCCATATATACATGGACAAAATGTGCACATATACATTGTCAGTGCATAAAAGTGCCCCACTTAAAGGGGTATTCCAGTGAGTAAAAAATAGTATATATATTTTTTACATTTCTTTAATAAAGTAATGGCTTTGTCAGGAACTGCAGGGCTGCACAAGCCCTGGTCCATGCGCAGTTACATACCTCGATTGCTAGTTGACAGGCCACCATAGTAGTGGTTGGTTTAGCTAACTTTAGTGTAAAGTGTATGAGTACCGGTCATAGAGGTATGCTACAAAGATTGCTATCTTAATAGGTGGGGATCATACAGCAACCAAACACCCATGACCTATCCTAAACAGATGCTAAATACTGTTAGTGAGTAAACCCCTTTGAGGGTGCGTTCACACCTACAGGATCCGCAGCAGATTTGATGGTGCAGATTTGATGCTATGTTCAGTTATTTAAATGAAATCTGCTGCGGATCTGCTGCGGATCCGCAGCAGAAAATACGCTGCGGATCTGGTAAGTGTGAACATACCCTAAAGGGGTATTTCGATGCAGTGTCGGACTGGCCCTCCAATGGGCCCCCAGCTTAAGAACCTGCACTAACACTGACTGACATGTTGTTTTTCACTGGTTCTTCATTGGTGGGCCCCCAGGATCATTTTCTCTGCTGGGCCCCAGATAGCCCAGACCGACTCTGTTCAGACCTCACTTATATAGTTATACTTGTGGGAATCATCATGTTAACTATTTTGCCCAAAAAGCTGTCTCCTCCTGATATGCTGCTCTTTTCTTCCCATTGTTGACAGCTAATTTTCTAGGTTACCGACCACCACTCTGCTGTAAAAGCAGTGGTCGGACTAATATATATATATTATACACAGTATTTACACACTATGGGGGACATTTACCATCACTGCGTCCCTGGCGTATGCCAAGGAGAAGGGGCAGTGGGTGGGTGGGTGTTGGGGTGCGGCAAGACTGGGAGGAGGTGTGACCTCCTTCCGCGCCTGATTTATTATGATGTATGCCTGCCTCTTAGTAAATGCGGCCAGGAAGAAGGGGCGGGGCTTTATTTAAGACGTCAGTCTTCATAAGTGTCCCCCTATATCTTAACACATCTGTATAAAAATATTGGGGGACATTTATGAAGACCGACGTATGAGTATGCCGGTCTTCAGAACAGCCTTCTTTCTGGCGCACGCCTCTTAGTAAAACTGGCCAACGCACGCTCAGCAGAACAAATCTACACCAACTTCCAGCAGGAGTAGATTTGTATCATGATTTATGCCTGCAAGCATGAGAAGTCAGGTGTGGGAGAAGTGTCTAAACTATAGAAATATGTATACTCTAATTATATATACAGTGGTGCTTGGATTAGGAGCATAATTCGTTCCGGGACGTCGCTTGTAATCCAAATCACTCTTAAACCAAAGCAAATTTTCCCAAAAGAAATCAGTGAAATGCAGACAATTGGTTCCACACCCCAAAATAATGTTTTTTTTTTTTTAATTCTGAATAACATGTAGAACAAATGAAACATTGAGAAACAGCTGAATATGAGATATTATAAGTTACTGTACAGTATAGTAATCAGCATGTGGAGTATAATGTATAGTAACTGTATAACCCTGATAACACAGCAGCTGGATATGTGATATATAAGTTACTGTACAGTATAGCAATCAGCATGTGGTGTATAATGTATAGTAACTGTATAACCCTGATAACACAGCAGCTGGATATGTGATATATAAGTTACTGTACAGTATAGCAGCATGTGGAGTATAATGTATAGTAACTGTATAACCCTGATAACACAGCAGCTGGATATGTGATATATAAGTTACTGTACAGTATAGCAGCATGTGGAGTATAATGTATAGTAACTGTATAACCCTGATAACACAGCAGCAGCTGGATATGTGATATATAAGTTACTGTACAGTATAGCAATCAGCATGTGGTATATAATGTATAGTAACTGCATAACCCTGATAACACCGCAGCAGCTGGATATGTGATATATAAGTTACTGTACAGTATAGCAATCAGTATGTGGTGTATAATGTATAGTAACTGTATAACCCTGATAACACAGCAGCTGGATATGTGATATATAAGTTACTGTACAGTATAGCAATCAGCATGTGGTATATAATGTATAGTAACTGTATAACCCTGATAACACAGCAGCTGGATATGTGATATATAAGTTACTGTACAGTATAGCAGCATGTGGTGTATAATGTATAGTAACTGTATAACCCTGATAACAGAGCAGCAGTTTGTAGATACAGGATGAAGCTGCAGATCCCCATAATGCAGTAGTGTAGTACAACAGGCTGGAATAGAGAAGCAGGGCTGCTGTCAGAGGTCTCTGTGGTCACATGACAGCAATGGGGAAGGGGGGGGGGGGGGGCCCAGCATGGACCAATCAGGAAGTGAGAATGACAGAGCTGTAAAGGAGGACAGTGACAGAAACTTTTCTATACAGCAGTGTAAATGCTGAGTGTAAGTGCTGGCACATTATGGCAGCAAAGTGAATGGCTGAGTATGATTGTAGGCACATTATAGCAGCAGTGTGTATAGCTGAGTGTAAGTGCAGGCACATTATAGCAGCAGTGTGTATAGCTGAGTGTGAGTGCAGGTGCATTATAGCAGCAGTGTGTATACAGTAGCTGAGTGTAAGTGCGGGCACATTATAGCAGCAGTGTGTATAGCTAAGTGTGAGTGCAGGTGCATTATAGAAGAAGTGTGTATAGCTGAGTGTGAGTGCAGGTGCATTATAGCAGCAGTGTGTATAGCTGAGTGTAAGTGCAGGCACATTATAACAGAAAGGAAAAGGAGGGGAAACACAAGGGCTGACAGAGACTGCAGGAAGCATGAAGGAATGAGCAGGACATATTTGGGCACATAGAGGGGTTACAGCTATGGAGAGATTACCTCCACAGTCCTGTCCCCTGATGCAAGCCCCAGCCTGAAGTGGATCTGCTATGATTTGGAAGGTGAGGGAGACTTCCTGGGTCAGAGTACAGGGCTGTAGACCCTGCTATGCAGACCATGCCCCTCCCCCGTTCCCACCAAGTACAGGGAGCTCTTACAGCAAAGCAATGCTCTTACACCAAGTTACAATTTTGAAAAACTGTGAGCTCCTCTTGCAAAGCGCTCTCAATCTAAGTTACTCTTAAACTGAGGTACCACTGTATATATATTAGTCCGACCACAGCATTTAGAGCAGAGTGGTGGTCGGTAACCTAGAGCTGCCAACAATGGGAGGGAAAGAGCAGCCTAACAGGAGAAGGAGACAAGTTTACTAAATGATTGTATGTGTAAAAACATTTTCTTTCCTACATGTCCTACAAGTATAATTCAATATCCTTATAATTACATCTATATATAGTAGGTCTCATGTTCGGGCTGTGTCCCCTTCCCTGTATGACATAGATTAATGCAGCAATATTAATGACCGTTTTTTGCATATCCGATGGCCGTGTCCTTGGTTGTCCCGGTCGTGATGTAAATGATGTAATTCCCATAGTGCCTTCAGGATCTGGATCTGGAAACCTGGGGTTAGTCCTGTTCATGTAATTTACTTTCTCCTGAAAGACAAAGACAAATAAGACATAATCAATATCAGAACAGAAGACGTGATCGATGCCATTAGTCTCTGGCTTATTGTAATTTGCAGGAGGATTGTGGAAGCACTGATGCCGCTAATCCCAGATATACAACTGGTGTGTACACACTTCCAGGGTGTTTTATGGCGGCCGCTGATATTTATTTAAAGGGACACTCCGGGCAAAACGGTTATACAGTATATATAGTGCAGAACAAAGCTGGATTGTCCTCAGAGATGAAATAGCCGTCTTGTAGATATGATTGAACTTTATTGATTATGACGTTAACATCACCATCATGGTGCCGACGTGTTTCGGAGAAATGCGTCCTTAGTCATAGCGGAGCATTCTATAATAAGTGTATGTACACCAGATGGTGGAAAACGTCTCCTCGTGTTTATCTAATAATCCTTCTTTTTCAATGTGCAAATATGGCAGCCAGAAGATGACGAATCCCCGTCACCAGGTGTAATGTCGGAGCGATGCCGACTGCGGGGGTTCCGATCGTTCCACCTGACGGCCGGAGGTCTTTTACCTTCCTTAAAATAAAATGAATAAAAATTGATCATTTATGTCTAATCTACACAAATATTGTATTAATAAAAACAAGAGATCATGGCACAATAAATGACACCCCATACAGCCGGGTGCATGAAAAAATAGAAACATTATAAGGCTATGTTCACACACCGTATATTATCGTAAAACCACGGCCGTTGTACAACGGTTGAGATTTTTACGAAAAAAATATGTGTCATTGCTGCCTAGGAATCCCGGCCGGATTTTATACACATAGTATACGCTCTGGCCAGGACTCCTAGCGGCACCGCAAACAACTGACATGTTAGTTTTCTGCGGCCGCAATTCAGTGAATAGCTCTGGCCGCTCGTTCCATAGCGTGCAGTGGAGTGTTCTGATGCGGGCGCGCACGGATGGGCCCGCATCAGAACTCTGCGGCGCTAAAGATCATCCGGCTGGTACTACAGAAACCGGCCATTCCGTGTCCCGACCGGGTCACGGAACGGCCGATCTCATATGCTATGTGAACATGGCCTAAGAGTCAAAAAAGGGCCCTATTTGCAAAAAAAAGTTATATATATATTATTGCAGCAGTCGAGAACAGAGGTCAGGGGTTATTAGAGCAGTGAAGCAGAGATCTCCTTGTCTTGTGCATTTTAACCCTTTTTTTATGTTGCAGCATGTAAGTTAAGCAGAAGGACACAGGACAGCTGTTATCTTCCCTGTGCATCCCTGGGCCCCCCTCCCCTATGGACCCCATAGCAGCTGCCTACCCTGCCTCTATGGTAGCTACGCCACTGGAAAAGCTATATAAACTGCATATTGCTGTATTCAGACTGACCAATAGAATAACTATAAAATGTCAGTTTTACTGTTAGTGCATTACGTAAACAGGGAACCCCCCCACAATTTGCAGAATTGTATTTTCCCCCCCAATTTTACCCCATAAATGATATTTTGGGGGTTCCGTTATACATGGTATTGTAGATCAAAAGGCGCCTTTACAAAGTACACCCGTTCCCGAAGAAAACAACCCCTCACATGGCCCTGTAGCTGAAAAAATAAAAGACGAGACGAGGAGGAAAAAAAACGAAAACGCAAAAATGAAAATGGTCCCGGTCCTTAAAGGTTTAAAGGGGAACTCTGACACATGTTTTCTTTCAAATCAACTTGTGCATTGACGTAACTACCAGTGTAGCAGCCATAGCAGCTGCTATGGGGCCCACTGCATCAGGGGGCCCCATAGCCTGCTCCTGCCATACCCTGGGCCGCTTGAGCTGTCATCATTTGCAGCACAAGTTAGCCAAGTGGGCCTCCCGTAATCTGCAAATGTCCCTTTAACTGAAAGCACTGCAGTTATGACTACACTTCACGGCTTAGTGGTCAGTCGGGAGAGGGCCCAATCAAAAGTTTGCTATGGGGCCCAGCCATTTCTAGTTACGCCACTGAACTCGTGTCAGTAAGTGCCAGAATTTTGAAATTTACTTCTAATAAAAAATCTCCAGTCTTCCATTACTTATCAGCTTCTGTATGTCCTGCAGAAAGTGGTGGATTTTTTTTTTTTTTAGTCTGACACAGTGCTCTCTGCTGCCACCTTAGTCCATGTCAGGAACTGTCCAGAGCATCAGCAAATCCCCATAGAAAACCTCTCCTTCTGTCCAGACTGGGGAGAATACACCACTTCCTGCAGGACATACAGTAGCTGATAAGTACTGGAAGACTTGATTTTTTTAATAGAAGTAAAATACAAATCTCTGGCACTTTGCGGCACCATTGCTGGAGTAACCCCTTTAATTATATTAGTTGAGATGTGAATATCTCTTTAACAGGGGATAACATTGAGACGTCTACGCCGTCAATAATAATTAGAATTCCTATATTTAGTCGCTCAGCACCATTCACCCCCCCTCCCTCCATTGATCTGAACTGTATGAACTCGGATGTTGATCTCCTCTTTGTCTCGAGTCGCGTCCTATTTTCCCCATATTATAATTTATTAATTCCTTCCTCCCGCTTCGCCGTTCGTCTGTGCACTGAAACGCTGTAGCATGGAGAAATAAAAAAATGAAATAAAAAAAGCTCACCTGATTGCGGTTGTGAGTTCTTTGGAGCCCTCTCTGGCAGCGTCTCCCTGATCCGCGCCTGCGGTGTGGCTGCCTTTGTCGGCTCTCTTAAATGAATAGATAAAATGACCTGTGCGATTCGCCTGCTGAATTTAAATACCGTTCACGCTGCTTTTGCGCCTTTTGAAGTGAAAGTTTTATCAGTAGCCAGAAGCATTTGTGTTTGACTCCAGTGCCGTTAATCAATAGCACCCGGCACAATTACGCCATTATATGCTCGGCACGGAGGCCGCTTTGCATAATTTTACATCTTCTACATAATTTATGTTCTCCGTATAATAATGTTAAAAGTCTCTCCCTGGCTTTTCACAAAACTGGACAAGACATCATTAAAGAAGCATCCGTTAAGCCTATTTCTTATAGAGATACCCCAGCGTGCTTTATTAAAGCTTTAGATTTGGTTTCAGATGTCTTACTTGTTTTTTTTTTATCAAGCTGTGCCTTCCATTGAAATAAATGGGAGCTATAAGAGAAAGAATTTGCGATGCTAGTATGTGGGTGTTTATGGTTAGTACTGGGGCTTGACTATGGGAGTTAACCTATCACCTATCTGCAGGAGTGTTTGAACCATCCCTGACCACTGGGATGCCCACCAGTCATATGAATGGGGGTTCCTTGCCCCTCTGATTGAATGGAACGGCTTTTAGACATGTGATGCTCTATTCAACTATAGACCTCTATGGCGCTGTAATTGGCTATCTTTGTCAGGCCCATAGAGTTATATATGTTGTCCGTATCTTCAGAGACAGATCCCAGTCCAAAGGGAAAGAGCATGCTCAACGTGAGACCAACTTAGTTACAAGGATACATCAGTCTTAAATTAGGCCCCCTCCCAATTATCCCGCCATAGGGGCGCACTTCTCTTAGTGAATCCAGGGGAACCTACGGTTTGGTATAGGAATTACGCAAAAGTTTACACTTTTTGTAAATTTTTGCCTGGTTCACACCTGTTTCCAGGCATAAACCTTGATAAACGTCCCCTTGTAAACCAGGGCTGTGGAGTCGGTAAGCTGCAGCTCCGACTCCAACTCCGATTCCGACTCCTGAATTTTATCAGGACCGACTCCGACTCCCGACTCTGACTCCTGAATTTTATCAGGACAGACTCCGACTCCCCACTCAGACTCCTGCTCCTTCATAAATGGCCGGTCATATACCTGGGGAGTTATTTATCACACTGGTTCAGCAGCTTCTCCCTAATGTCCTACATGATCCTGGTGCAACTTCTGAGTGAATAAAGGAATACTGTATATAAAGCAGCTTCTCCTGTGTGTGCAGAGGATTCAGCTAGTCTCCAGCCTCCATGTCCTGAACAACTCAGAACTAGACTAGATGGAGCAGGTGGTTTTTCCTGCTGACAATCTTCGATGTTTCTAACGAATATTCACCATACACAAAGAAACACAGCTAACAATGCCAAATCCCTGTGATACAGAGGGGTCAGCCATACTGATAAAGTCACACATAGTGATGTTGAGGGTCACTGTGGGGGAAAGCAATAGCACACACACACACACACACACAGCCTGCTGCAGCCATAGCACACACAGCCTGCTGCAGCCATAGCACACACACACAGCCTGCTGCAGCCATAGCACACACACACGCACAGCCTGCTGCAGTCATAGCACACACACACACACAGCCTGCTGCAGCCATAGCACACACACACACACACACACAGCCTGCTGCAGCCATAGCGCACACACACACACACAGCCTGCTGCAGCCATAGCGCACACACACACACACACACACACACACAGCTGCTGCCATAGAACACTGAAGAAAACCACACAATCTTCTATCAGAGAGAAAACACCACACTGAGGAATGAGGTTACTGCTACACTACTTATGTCTTCTCCTCCTCCTCTATATTACACAGGATATCTTCATATTACACTACTGCTGAAATACAATAATCCAGCATCGAGGAAGAGAACAGCACAGATCTCCCCCCACACAATGGATTCTTCCAGCTCAGAAACAAACTGCCAAATAGTGACCAACAACTTTTCCCTGACCACCCTGACCATGTAATAGAGCCAGTGATCTATTAAAATGTTGCTCATAAAATATATTGATGAGCAAAACCTATACAATTCATATCAAAACTCAATTCTAAATTGTTTAAAGATTTTTTTTAAAGGAGTCGGAACATTTTTTTCCTGACTCCAACTCCGACTCCAGCCAAAACTAGCTCCGACACCAACTCCGACTCAGACTCCAGCCAAAACTAGCTCCGACTCCGACTCTACGACTCCGACTCCACGGCCCTGTTGTAAACATCAAGCATCTGCAGTGGTTAAAGTTGTCAAGCTGTTAACAACGTCCTGCTCCCTCTGGAAATTGCTGTAGACTGTATAGGATCTATGTTGACCGGCGGGAGCGGGACATCATCAAATGTTTCCAAATCACTGACAGTGGTGGTGAATGGGTGATCCAAGATCTGGCAGTGGCGGGGGAGTGGGACAGGTGAGTATATATGACTGAAATGCCCCCCACAGCCCTGGCAGGATCGCTTATAATCATTTTATCCCAGACAACCCCTTTAAGGCCAATAGGGTCCTACTAGACAAAATTATTTTTAATGATTAACGATAAAGGATCGCATATGAGATTGTTAATCCTTAACCTGATATCATTCACCATATTACATGAAACAATAGTCATTAGTTACTACGATCCTTTACCCCATCTGATCCCAGCAAAAGAAGGAACAATGTGGAATTACACAGAAAATTTAGCGAATAATTAACAATGATTTTAGGGTCAGATGTAAATCAACGATCAACGACACACGAACGACTCTTTGATCGTTGCCTGCAATTACACAGGACGATTTTTGTTTAAATTCGAACTATATAACGTTTATCTGCACGATAATCGTTCCGCGTAGTAGGGCCCATAGTCCGACCTACCATCTACAACCACCCAATCCCATGTGGCACAAATGGCACAAACTTGAAGACATAGATAGACTTGCACACATTTAGCACTTGATAGAAGAAGAAACAACTAAAGTTGTAGTCAGCACCTCAATTCTAATGATGATAGTCATCACAATGTATCTGTCAATCAATCACGAAGAGAATCCTTTGGACTCCAAGGTAAGTATACTTTTAAAACGATCAACCCCACAACTCTTCAGCCTTGATTAAATATCCAATAAACTATATTTCATATTGTTTTAAAACTTGACAACGCGTTTTGGACCCAAGAGGACCTTAGTCATAGCTCTTTTCAATCTTGTGCTGCAAATCAATGCATTCATTGGAAGTTTAACTATAGATATAAACCGACATGTACTTTTGTGGGGTGTCCCACTACAGGTGTTGTGTATGCACCCAGGGGTGATTCTAGCCTCTCTGCTGCCCGAGGCGAACTATAGAATGACGCCCCCCCCCCCGTCAATCCGCCCACATTATAATCCACTACTGCCCCCCCCCCCCCCCACTGCTGTCCCCAATAAACATAATGTTTGGTCCCTTGCTGCACAGAGGATGTCAGGAGAGGAGGGGGCTGACTTTATAGGAGAGGTCCCAGCAGCACAGAGGATGTCAGGAGAGGAGGGGGCTAATCCTATAGGAGAGGTCCCAGCAGCACAGAGGATGTCAGGAGAGGAGGGGGCTAATCCTATAGGAGAGGTCCCAGCAGCACAGAGGATGTCAGGAGAGGAGGGTGCTAATCCTATAGGAGAGGTCCCAGCAGCACAGAGGATGTCAGGAGATGAGGGTGCTAATCCTATAGGAGAGGTCCCAGCAGCACAGAGGATGTCAGGAGAGGAGGGTGCTAATCCTATAGGAGAGGTCCCAGCAGCACAGAGGATGTCAGGAGAGGAGGGTGCTAATCCTATAGGAGAAGTCCCAGCAGCACAGAGGATGTCAGGAGAGGAGGGTGCTGATCTTTTAGGAGAGGTCACAGCAGCACAGAGGATGTCAGGAGAGGAGGGTGCTGATCTTTTAGGAGATGGTCCCCCTCTTCCCCCCTTATAGATGGTCCCCCTCTTCCCCCCCTTATAGATGGTCCCCTCTCCCTTATAGATGGTCCCCCTCTCCCCCCTCCCTTATAGATGGTCCCTCCCTTATAGATGGTCCCCCTCTTTCCCCTCCCTTATAGATGGTCCCCCTCTTTCCCCTCCCTTATAGATGGTCCCCCTCTTCCCTCTCTCTCCCCCCCTTATAGATGGTCCCCCTCTTTCCCCCCCCCTTATAGATGGTCCCCCTCTTCCCCCCCCTTATAGATGGTCCCCTCTCCCTTATAGATGGTCCCCCTCTTCCCCCCCCTTATAGATGGTCCCCTCTCCCTTATAGATGGTCCCCCTCTCCCTTATAGATGGTCCCCCTCTCCCCCTCCCTTATAGATGGTCCCCTTTCCCTTATAGATGGTCCCCCTCCCCCCCTTATACATGGTCCCCCTCTCCCCCCTCCCTTATAGATGGTCCCCCTCTTCCCCCCCTTATAGATGGTCCCCCTCTTCCCCCCCCTTATAGACGGTCCCCCTCCCGCCCCTCCCTTATAGATGGTCCCCCCCTTATAGATGGTCCCCCTCTTTCCCCCCTCCCTTATAGATGGTCCCCTTCCCCCCCCTTATAGATGGTCCCCCTCCCTTATAGATGGTCCCCTTCCCCCCCTATAGATGGTCCCCCTCCCTTATAGATGGTCCCCCCCCTTATAGATGGTCCCCCCCCCTTATAGATGGTCCCCCTCCCCTTATAGATGGTCCCCCTCTTTCCCCCCTCCCTTATAGATCGTCCCCCTCTTTCCCCCCTCCCTTATAGATGGTCCCCTTCCCCCCCCCTCCCTTATAGATGGTCCCCCTCTCCCCCCCCCTTATAGATGGTCCCCTTCCCCCCCCTACCTTATAGATGGTCCCCCTCTCCCCCACTCCCTTATAGATGGTCCCCCTCTCCCCCCCCCCTTATAGATGGTCCCCCTCTCCCCCCCCCTTATAGATGGTCCCCCCCCTTATAGATGGTCCCCCTCTTTCCCCCCTCCCTTATAGATGGTCCCCCCCCCCCTGCACAGCAGATAAAACAAGAAACAGCACACAACTCACCTGCCATCCGTTCCCCCGTCGGGCCTCTCTGGTCTGGTCCCGGCTGATGTGCGGCTGCCCGGGGTGTCCCGTCCTGTCCCCTGCAGCACGCGCATCAGAGAGCTCCCCGTGTGCCTGTGCCTGTGACTTCCGGCGCACGGGGATCTCTCTGATGCGCGCGCTGCCGGGGACAGGACGGGACACCTCCGGCAGCCGCACATCAGCCAGGGGACTAAGGCTGCATTCCACGTTCCGTGATCCTGTCGGATCACGGACGTGGAATGCATGTACTGGAGCCCCCCCGCCCCCGGGCAGTATCTGTAATGAGATGCTGGGAGCGGGGGGGACTGTATTCATAAGCGCCGCGCTGTAGTATCAGCACCGCGCGGCTGATTCATTACAGGGCGGCGCTTATGAATACAGTCTCCCCCGCTCACAGCATCTCATTACAGATACTGCCGGGGGCGGGGGGGCTCCAGTACAGTCAGTGGCGGATTATAATGTGGGCGGCCGCCCGAACCGCCCATATTATAATCTGCCACTGAATGCCGCCCCCACGAAGACAGCTGGTGGCGCCGCCTGAGGCAGACGATTCAAGTCGCCTCATGATTGCGGCGCCCCTGTATGCACCCCAGTAAGTCGTTCACTCAGGTTAAAGTGGCAGATGAAATATTCTATTTTCCCCACTAGATGTCTCCCCTGTTCTGTGTCTACTATGCACAGCTGTAATGATAATGGGTTAACTGTAAATGTCATGTGATTTCTCTGCTGACCAGTTACAGGTGCTCTTTCGCTCTATCCTATCCTCTTCTTTCTAATACACACTCACTCAGCCCTGTAAGAGGAGTTAGTTCCATGCGGGAGGAAGTACAGTGAGTTAGATGTTGGAGGTCCAAGAAGACCGATGTGGGAGAGACTAGCTCTGAATCAGATTTCCTTTATACAAGCAGCCACTACAGTTATGGAGTGCTAAGTTCCAAGTAGGGGAGAGAAGCCTCCTAGGATCACCCTAGCGCATGTCAGAAACCTCATAAAAAAGTGCTGGGCAATCTCCTGAAAGTAAGAGGAATTGACCCCAGTAAGACAAAGCTACCAAAAGTAAAGGTCTATGTATCCTACTGCACAGTGCAAGACAAGCAGGTAACCTTGGAAGTCAGCTACACCCAGATAACTGACAACTGGGGCTCGAGCTACCCACCTGGGATGGGTTCTACGCTACTAGGGGGCAGAAAGTGGTCAGACTTAGCCTGTACGTGAGTATGAGCATCACTTATCTTCTTATATATACACTACAGTTCCGGAAAAGTACAGGATCTACATTGGGCAGGGCTCCTCTGGCATCTCCTCTCCTCTTCTCTCTGCAAAGCACTTACTTCTGCTAAGCACCTACTTCTAAAAAGCACTGACTCTACTTTATTGTCAGCAGCCAAGTTTATCAAGATTTGCATCTGTATTGAGTGTACTGTTCCCTGGCAATCCCATTCAGTAAACGTTTCTATTTTTGTACTAAACGCACGGGACTCTGTCTTATCTTCCTGCACCTATACACACCCACACACCACTGTCTACTTTAGGTTTTTTTCCCTCCTTCTCTGTGGGTGGCTGTACCGACATCCCGGGTGGGTCTACTACCACTCCAGGTTACCGTGACAAATGCCCAAGAGACCTGCAACAAGCCCTGAGGTTACCGACCATTCGGGACATAAACCGTCCAGAAAACAGGTCAACATCACACCTGTGCACTACTACAGTGCTGGCGTCACGGCAAACAACATCACAGTACCTGGCGGAGTACCACACATGGTGCTGCTTTCAGCATCCGGCCATTTTAAAATAAAGTTTTGTGGCAATTTTATCAAAGCTGCAGAGTCGTGGAGTTGATCCATTTAAAAGTACACATTAAGCACCCCTGGTGTCCAAAATGGCCTCTGAGTTCCAAAATGGCCGGCGACCATTGCAACTTGCGTTTTTTGTTTATAGAAGGTCGGTCAGCTCTGGTGCACAAGCAGCTGCTCTAAGTACCGTGTAGTCTATGAAGTCGGTAACAGTCATGAATGTGGAACTTTCTTTATTAAACCAGACAGCATCAGAAAAGCATGCTGGGAAGGGAGAGGCAGCGAAGAGACATAAATAAATCATATGGAAAGTACATACAGTGCAAAAGGCTGATTTGTGGCTTTCAAACTAATAATTTAGAGAGGCGCTCTTATAATTTGATAAATTATGGAATATTATTAACCTTTTGGATTCGGCTTGGCACAAGGAGAAGGGAAGGAACCTGACAGAGCTGGAAAAGGATAAATCTTGAAGAAGCAGCAGCTCAGTCTTGGAATGGAAATGTATTTATTGTCTTGGCAGATGCATCGGACCTGACCCATCCAGGCGGTGATGGCGGCTGTGTGAGCACATACTAGAGGACTGTAGACATAGGACTATGGAGGCTGATTAAGAACTGACGCTCCTCACAAATAATGCAGACTCAGCAGCAGAGCATTTAGCGCTACCTATTATTTCAGTGATGGATCGCTTTAGAGTTACTGCTATCGGTGACATATTTCAATGTGAGTGCTTCTTATTCCATTACCATAAGACCACTCTGTAACATGTACTGATGAGCGCTACCAGGGACTTTCCTCTTCTCAGGACATAAGACTTTGGGTTCAGTTCTCTTTCCATTGTTGTCCACCAGGACATCGCTTTTGTGATTATAACATGGATAGACTGTCGCGGGGATGCCGGTGCTGTGGTCCTTTTTTTGGAACTGCAGCCCTGTTCACGCTTGGGGTATGTGCACACTGAGGAAAAGGTGAGGAATTCAGCTTTGAATTCAGCTTGAAATTCCTCCCGTAAAATATGTACAGAGCAAAGTCCCATTGTGTTCAATGGGTTTTCTGCTCTGTTGTTCACACTGCAGAATTTCCGAGCAGAATTTTCTGCTGTAGATCTGCTAGAGGAATCCTATAGAAGTCAATGGGGGGCTTAAATTCTGCTTGAATTCTGCCTGAAAACTTTCAGCTACAATTCCTCGAGAATTGCTCAGTGTGCACATACCCTTACGGCGCTGGTATATTACCAAGCACCGTCCATGGGGTAAAGCACTGGAGCATTGACCATTGAGTCTAATAGAGCCGAATGTGGGGCGTTTCGTCACACTGGGGCTGGGCCGCCTGCCTTCAGTGCTTCACCCCATAGACGGTGCTTGGTAATAGACCAGTGCCGTAAGCGCAAACAGGGCCGTGGTTCAAAAAAAGGACTGCGGCACCAGCATCCCTGTGCCGGCGCCTGTCTATCCATATAAAAATCACAAAAGTGATGTATCGTGGTATATTCGCTTTAAGATTCCTGGAGGCACAAAGCAACCTACTTAGGTGTACTTCAGGCTAACAGCTCTCAGGTTGGGTTCACACTGTGCGTTTTGCAGTCTGTTTAACATATCCATTTTATATAGAAAAAAGATGCAAAAACTGACTCAATTGTGTGACACAAAAATGTATTGCTACTATAGGCACTATCTTATCCTACCATCTAGTCATGTCAGGGACCAGTAATTAGATGGGAGCCATGCTGTGGACTAGGAATGAGATGGGAGCTATGCTGTGGACAAGAAATAACATAGGAGCCATGCTGTGGGCTAGGAATGAGATGGGAGCCATGCTGTAGACTAGGAATGAGATGGGAGCCATGCTGTAGACTAGGAATGAGATGGGAGCCATGCTGTAGACTAGGAATGAGATGGGAAGCCATGCTGTAGACTAGGAATGAGATGGGAGCCTTGATGTGGACTAAGAATGAGATGGGAGCCTTGATGTAGACTAAGAATGACATGGGAGCCATGCCGTGGGCTAGGAATGAGATGGGAGCCATGCTATAGACTAGGAATGAGATGGGAGCCATGCTGTGGGCTAGGAATTAGATGGGAGGCATGCTGTGGGCTAGGAATGAGATGGGAGCCATGCCGTGGGCTAGGAATTAGATGGGAGGCATGCCGTGGACTAGGAATGAGCTGGGAGCCTTGATGTAGACTAGGAATGAGATGGGAGCCTTGATGTAGACTAAGAATGAGATGGGAGCCATGCTGTGGGCTAGGAATGAGATGGGAGCCATGCTGTGGACTAGGAATGAGATGGGAGTCATGCTGTAGACTAGGAATTAGATGGGAGGCATGCCGTGGACTAGGAATGAGCTGGGAGCCATGCCGTGGACTAGGAATGAGCTGGGAGCCATGCTGTGGACTAGGAATGAGATGGGAGCCATGCTTTAGACTAGGAATGAGATGGGAGTCATGCTGTAAACTAGGAATGAGATGGGAGCCATGCTGAGGACTAGGAATGAGATGGGAGCCATGCCGTGGGCTAGGAATGAGATGGGAGCCATGCTGAGGACTAGGAATGAGATGGGAGCCATGCCGTGGGCTAGGAATGAGATGGGAGCCATGATGGGGACTAGGAATGAGATGGGAGCCATGATGGGGACTAGGAATGAGATGAGAGTCATGCTGTAGACTAGGAATGAGATGGGAGCCATGCTGGGGACTAGGAATGAGATGGGAGTCATGCTGGGGACTAGGAATGAGATGGGAGCCATGATGGGGACTATGACCACCCCCATAGAAGACGACTTTGTGTGGCTGAAGAGGGGCTATATCAGATGAGACAACTCCTTTAAAGTCTTTTATTCTGCATTCTATTAAAAAGCATATCGCAATAATGTAACTACAAACTCCCCCCCCCCAATATAAAAGCCAAGTAATTCCTGCTCCTCACCGCCATCAATCAACATATGGCTTCAGCGCTTTGATAATTTATAATGGATGTATTGTTACATGTACAATGACTATAAGCGTTTCCAAAGACATTTACTCCACTGCTTAAAATAGATGTTTTCTGTTCTCGGCTTCTCCCTCATCTCCTAGTCAGGTTTTTGAAGTTAATAGATGATAGAAGACGGGGTGTGGGGGGGAAATTGATATGATATAAAAGCTCGAGTAAGATTACAGAGGAGAAAGGATCTTTGAAGTCGGAGAAAGACGCAATGGTGTTTTCTATGGGGGTGATACTGGCATACTTGCCATTGTATCGCATTCAATTAGCGCGGCCACAATAACAAAGGATTGGTGTTTTGCAAGCCGAGTATGAATTATTAACTAGCAAACAATAGAGCCGCATTGTATATACGCAGGTAGACTCCGTGTGACATTGTTACTCTGAGCGCCGCTATTTCCATATGACAAGGACATTTAAGATACCTAAAAATGGATGACGCCATCGCTGCCAGAAATTGTGGGGAAATTATCCAGTTTGAAAGCGACTGGGGCAATAATGGGTCCCGGAATAGAACACAATTGTAAATGCGAAATTAGAATGAACAGCCAGTAGTGCCGAGTCTAGTATGCTCCTTGGACTGAAGGTTTTCTATGGGGATTTGCTGCTGTTTTGGACAGTTCCTGACATGGACAGAGGTGGCAGCAGAGAGCGCTGTGTCAGACTGAAGAGAATATACCACTTCCTGCAAGACATACAGCAGCTGATGAGTATTGGAAGAGTTGAGATTTTTAAATAGAAGTAATTTACAAATCTATGTAAGTAATTTGAAAGAAAGAGATTTTTGCTGGATAACCCCTTTAACCTTCTCATCCCTTTAAGGGGTACCCCAGTGAATTTATTTTCTTTCAAATTAACTGGTTCCAGAAAGTTATATAGATTTGTAAATTACATCTATTTAAAAATCTCCAGTCTTCCAGTACTTATCCGCTGCTGTATGTCCTGCTGGAAGCAGTGTATTTTTCCCTGACACAATGATCTCTGCTGCCACCTCTGTCCATGTCAGGAACTGTCCAGAGCAGGAGAGGTTTTCTACTGTGTCAGACTGGAAAGAATATACCACTTCATGCAGGACATACAGCAGCTGATAAGTATGGGAAAACGTGAGATTTTTTAAATAGAAGTAAATTACACATCTGTATGACTTTCTGAAACCAGTTGATTTGAAAGAAAAAGATTTTAGTTGGGGTTCCCCTGTAATATTGCAGATATGGGGAGTTGGCACTCTGTAGGGTAATATGATTTGATGTATTGGAATATCTGTGGGGCACTGTATGGCAGTGTTATTTGAGCTCTATGGGCAAGATGAAAATGGTGGCACTGGTTTGTAGTCTGATCACTGATAGAAGAAGTAGAAAGGAGGGGTTGTCACTGTGTATGGTGTATCATGTGTTTCTCTATGAAGACATTATTGAGATACTGTACGGAAATATAATTTGGTCACCATATGGCAGTATGTTTTAGGCAAAGTGCAAATGGTGGCAACTTATTTTGTTTTTCACACATGGCAGAAGACCAGGGGATGACTGCCCATCAGTAGTGACCCAGGTGATCTTGTCCTATTTATAGAGGTATTACTTTTTACATTACTTTTTAAGAAATCAATAGTAAAGCCGATGGAGAGGGCAGGAGGGAGATTACAGGAGAACACAGGATTACACAGCAGGACCTGTGTGAAAGACGGTATTCAGAGTTTAAAGAGGTCACTGCTGACTTCAGAGGAGATAGCCCGGTGATGTAGCTGTAAATTAACTCTTTGTTGTCCTGTTTTGGTGCCTCATCTCCCTCCCCTCACCATAGAAAACCATGAAGACAGGGGGGAGAGCTTCAAACTGCTTTTTCATAATAAAAATCCATTTTTCGGCGAATAAACCCAATTACAAAGTTTCTTAAATTCACCTGTACTATTGATTTCTGCAAAAAAAATGTAAACGACAGTGACACTTCTATGGGGCTATTATTGCAGCATCAGCTCATGATGATGAAGGCCATAGGCTGAAAGCGTCCTCCTCCTGTACCGATTTTTAACATGGGAATAACCCCCTCATTTCTAATGGATATAAAATGTGTGAGGTCTCTATTCAGTAGTGAGATGGGTGTGTAATCTTAGATTTGGCCGTGCCTGTGATTTTGCCGTGTCTGTGATTTTGCCGTGCCTGTGATTTGGCCGTGCCTGTGATAAGTGCCATCATTTCCTATAGTCGTTTGTCCTCCTTGTAGAAATCGATTACAATTGATTAAATCTTTTGTAGCTGGCCGTGATAGTCCATTTATAAAAATTTTACACAGTGGTTTCCGTTCCACTCTCAGTCTCCTCGGCCATCAGTAGGTCATCGCCTTTTGTGAAGGAAGACGTCTCAATTCTGGAAAATGCGCCCTAGTAGTGGGAGAAGATGGTTGTGGAGTCGTATAGAGCTCTGTAGAGAAGGTGACGCACAGGTCAGGAGTTTTATTCGCCTTGTTTGTAAGCCTGCCATCTCTACCCTTACTTTAAATATAGTATTGATTTTTCCCCTCTCTTCTCAATTTGCTTGCTAAAGGTTTGTCGGGCTTATTTGGAAGTCTATAATAAGAGCCTTTCAGTTCTGTTGGTGAGTATCATGTGGAGAGAAGATTTTAAAGGGTTATCCAGGATTAGAAACACATAGATGCTTTCTGCCAGAAACAGCGCCACCCTTGTCCTCAGGTTGTGCTTGAAATTGCAGCTCAGTTCACCTAGCACCACATCAACATGTTTGACGTCCTCACCCTGCCGCTGCCCACGGGTTCAGTGTTGTACCTCATATTTCACATCTTAACAGATTTATGCATGTAGTCACCGCTTAAGTCACCCTATTAATATGTCCCCTGGTATTGGTTTTAAAGGGGTATTCCACTCAAGCATAACTTTTCATTAGTAGAGACTAACAATTCATTCCATGCTTGTTATTATCTGTTCAGTCTCCTTCCCCCAGTTCTCTGCTGCTGCTTTCGGCTGAAGACACAAAGTATAGCTGTATAAAAGTGAACAATGTCGAAGTATGTATATACATAATACAGCAACAAATTATGTTGGATATCTTTTATGTTATAGTATCACGTCCCGATCATCTGACATTCTAGAATCACGTGATCGCTTAGGGTATGTTCACACTGATTTAAATAGGCTAAATTCCGCGGCGGACCTTTCCGCCGTGAACTCCCGCCTGTCTCAGTGTGCCATAGCTTGTATATGGGAGAACGGGCTACTCCGCTGCCACCACTGTCAGCTCAAAGAACATGTTACCTCTTTGAGTGGAGATCGGCGCCACGGGGGAGTGCATGCTCTCCCATATACAAGCTATGGCACACTGAGACAGGCGGGATTCCACAGTGGAAAGGTAAAAATTCCCTTAACATTAATATCTGACTTTAGTGGCTAAAAAGGTATATATATATATATATATATATATATATATATATATATATATATATATATGTGCCGCTAAGTTTTATTGCACCTGGGCAAAGTACAGTATATTCCTGCATATAAGACGAATTTTTAACCCAGGAAAATCTTCTCAAAAGTCAGGGGTCGGCTTATATGGCGGGTGTCATCTTGTATGGTGGGTGCTGAAAAACTTCAGAACTGGGCTGGAGAATCTGCGGTTTCCGTATATGGTGGGAGGAACTAAAAAACGTCCGTATGCAGCGACCGTATGGAGGGCAGACCAAGCTGCAGGCCTCTGGGGTGTGGAAAAAAAAAGATATGGGAGAGTAGCGCTGTGCCCCAAAAAACACACATCTTTCACCCGTCTAGCCCACCCTTGCATCCTACTAGTATTACTGCACCTCCTTCTCTGCCTCTCAGATCTCACTGCTGTCTGATGTTTATTATTATATTTTATTTGGGGTGCGTTGGAAGAGCGGTAGTCTTATACGGCAAGTATATCCTAAACTCTATATTTTAACTGGAAAAGTTGGGGGTTTTCTTATATACCTAGTCGTCTTATACACCGGAAAATACGGTAACTTGTATCAGGTTCACACAGTGGGATATAGTTCAAGTGTGTTCTGTGTTTTCCCCACTAGGTGTCACTACTGTGTTTCTTCTATATTTTTTTCTGTGCACAGCTACGCAGTAAGCATTGGGTTAATTGTTATGTGTCACATGGTCCTTTTCCTCCTGTTAGAGGTGCAGGCTGTTTTTCCTCCTTTTCTGTCCTGTCCTGATTTTTCTCTCTCACAGCCCTACCAATCACTGGGAGGTTTAGTGCGTCCCTAGAAAAAGTTTAGTTCTTTGTGGGAGGAGTTAGTGAATTCGTTCTTAGTTGGTCAGGAGTTGAAGAGTGAGTGAGCTAGATCTCTTCTTTATGCAAGCTACCTCAAGTATGTATTGCTAGTCACCTCAGAAAGAAAGGACATCCACGCCAGGGATACCTTCTACACAGTATAGTGCATTGACCTGTTTTCAGTTAAGATATGACTCCAGTAGAACAAAGTGCATTTAGCCTACGTATTCCACTGCATAACGCATGTCTATCCTGGAAGGGTTTGGGAAGTCTGCTTCAACCAGCGCAGGGACCTGGGACCTCGTACTACCTTGCCAGGACGGGTACACTGTAGGGCATTAGTCAGTAAATGTGAGTATAAGTATCTTCTCTTCAACTACTCTTAGCTACGCTATCCCGGCAGAGTACATTGCTACAATGGACAGGGCCCTCGAGACGCCCCTCTACTTAATTCTCTACTGTTTCACAGACTAACACTTCTTCGGTCTCCTACCTGCACCTGAAGTTTTTAAAGCGATATTTTTTGTGTATTGCACTAAAGCACGAAGTAAACGGACATTATTCTGGTTAAGTCACTGGACTCGGTCTATTATTTTGCACCAACACACCAGCGTACACTTGGGCTATCCAAACCAGCGGAACCAAGGCCCATTCGACTGGGGGTGGGTAACATCACAACTCCAGGCTACCATGACAAGTGCCCAAGTAACCCTACACTCACCTAGTAGCCACAACACCGCTAAGCTCACCCCGACAGGTCATTACCAACCCCTGCGGTTACCACACTCTGCCGTTGGGGGAGAGTTGTTGGGCCCCCACACTTTATGTGCTTTACTGGTCCCCCTGAAACTGATGAGTTTGGATGTAATTAATATAATATATACGGCCAGCTAAGATCTACTGTATTCAGCTTCACAAATAAGACCTATAAGAAATAAGGCTCACAACTCAAAAATAATAGTATACATAAAAACAGCTTAAGGAATAAAACCACAGATTAAATATTTTATGTTGCACGTAACAGAACAGAAGTGACTGGGCCTGTAGGATGTCACAGTACGGATGATGCATTATGCATTCGGCTCTATATTAGTAACAACAACAGCAACACAATATAGCTATAATAAAATCACTGACACGATATGCCAACATAAATAACCCCTACCGAAAAAGATTATAAAAAGGTGCTGCTTATAGGTAAAACAGCATAATACAGCTAATCCGTAACATACATAGTAAGCCGATGATAAAAAACTGCGACCCCAACTGGTGGATCCTCATTGCTTCAACAAACAACAAACCGAGTTTCTTCATGGCAGCATTTAACTGGGCACTGTCATTGCCAACATAATATTTTACCAATAATATTACCAATTTTTTTTTCCAGTTTACTTTATGTAATACAAGGCTATAAAATCAACCACTAGGTGTCTCACTGTCATGACTGGCAGGCGTAGACAAGACAAGAGACAGTGGGCCCTAGATCTGAACCCACCCACTGTCACCTGCCTACTTGCCTCAGTCGACCCTAAACGGTCGCGGACAACCACGGAGTCGGTCCCTACACTGCGTAGGTGAATACACAAAACGTAGACAGACAAACAAAACACAATAGAGGATAGTCAACTAGCAGGGTCAAAACCAAACAGACAACGCAGTACAAAATCAGAAGGAGAGCGGATAGTCAAATGTCAAGCAAGAGGTCAGAACACGGGTAGAGCAATAGCAAGGGGATTAGGACAGGGCACGCTGGGAAAGGAGCAGGGGAGCTGGGACTAGTAACAACTAATAGCCAGCAGGGAACTGAGGGATCTGACAGCTTTTTATCCTGGATCAGAGACTAGGTCCAGCAGCTGATTGGACCAGCCCTGATCCCAGCACCAAGCTCAGCTGAACAGATCTAGCAGTGCAGTAACCCCTGCACTGCCAGAAGTCTGACAGGCAAGGCAGGTGTGGCTGGAAAGTAAAACACAGTTCATTCAGTGCAAACACAGACAGAAATTCAGCGCTTCCTCGGCCGCCCGGCACGGACTGAGGAGCGCAAAGTCACATTCCTAACAGTACCCCCCCTCTTATGAGGGGCCTCAGGACCCTCACTCAAAGGACGAGGCTTAGAGGGGTTACAATTATGAAATTGTCTAATGAGACAGGGAGCGTGGACATCTCGGCTTGCCACCCAAGTCCGTTCATCCGGGCCGAACCCCTTCCAATGAATGAGGTATTGAACGGAGTTCTGCACCCGGCGAGAGTCCAGAATTTTCTCAATTTCATACTCAAGCTCCCCTTGAATGACCAGGGGATCTGGAGGAATAGACGGCAACACAGGAGTGATATATCTTTTCAATAGAGCCTTATGGAACACATTATGTATTTTCATGACTCTTGGCAATTGCAACCTGAAAGAAACAGGGTTAATTATCTCAGTGATGACATATGGCCCAATGTATTTGGGTGCCAGTTTTCCAGACGGAACCCTAAGTTTCAAGTTTTTGGTGGAAAGCCACACCTTGTCACCCACTAGGTATTCTGGGCCAGATATGCGTCTTTTGTTGGCTTGTTTTTTCGATAATTCCTGGGCTTTAACCAAGTTCTCAAGAGCTTGGGCCCAGACTGTGCACAGTCTTCTATAGGTTTTTTCAGCTGACGGGTTAACAGATTCAGCAGTATGCGCAGATGAAAACCTCGGATTAAGACCATAATTGCAGAAAAAGGGCGACATTTTGATAGAATGATTTTCTCTATTATTGAGGGCGAATTCTGCCAAGGACAAATACTCCTTCCATTTGTCCTGGGCACTAGAAACAAAGCATCTTAGAAATTGTTCTAATGATTGGTTGACTCTTTCAGTCTGCCCATTAGTCTGAGGATGGAAAGCAGATGAAAATGCCAACGAAGTCCCCAATCGACCACAGAACTCCCTCCAGAACTTAGAAACAAACTGCACCCCTCTATCAGACACAAACGTTCTCTGGAACCCCATGAAGTCGTAAAATGTGATTGATGAACAGAGATGCTAACGTACATGCATTAGGGAGTTTCTTAAGGGGAATTAGATGGCACATTTTAGAAAATCTATCAGTTACGACCCAGATAACAGTCTTCCCTTTTGAAGGTGGCAAGTCAGTGATAAAATCCATCGAAATGTGGGTCCAGGGTCTCTCAGGCAAAGGGAGAGGATGTAGAAGACCTTCAGGTAATCTACAAGGAACCTTGGACCTGGCACAGGCCTCAACAAACAGTTTAGTATCTCTGGCCCAAGACGGCCACCAATAATACCGTGAGAGCGGATACTTTGTGCCAGCAATGCCCGGGTGACCTGCTAAAACTGAACAGTGGGTCTCTTCAAGAACTCTGAGTCGAAGGTACAAAGAGTTTTCCCTCCGGGATGTTCCTAGGAGGTAGGGATTGTGAATCTACCACCTGGGCGGCAAGGTCAGGTTGGAGGGTGGCAACGACCACACCTGGTGCGAAAATAGTCTCAGGTTCTTCCCTGGGGGCATTGCTGGCCTCAAAGCTGCGAGACAGAGCATCCGCTCGGACATTCTTAGAACCCGGACGGAAGGTCAATTCAAAATGGAACCTGGTAAAAAATAACGCCCCCCTTGCCTGTCGAGGAGTAAGGCGCTTAGCTTTATTAAGGTACAAGAGATTTTTATGATCAGTTAAAACCCAGATCTTATGTTTAGCCCCTTCAAGGAAGTGTCTCCTCTCATCAAAGGCCCACTTAATGGCCAACAACTCCCTGTTACCAATGTCATAATTACACTCCGTTTTAGAGAACTTCCTTAAAAAATAGGCTACAGGTCTAATATTAGTGAGGGTCTCGGAACCTTGTGAGAGGACCGCTCCAACCCCCACTTCTGAAGCATCTACCTCGATGATGAATGGCTGATCTAAATCCGGCTGAATAAGCACTGGGGCCTCAGAAAAACATTTTTTCAACTGTCCAAATGCCTGTACAGCTTCGGGACTCCAGTTCACAAGATCAGCTCCTTTTCAGTGGTTTGGCAATGACTGAGAATCCTTTAACAAATTTTCTATAATAATTGGCAAATCCTAAAAATCGTTGCAGGGCCTTTAGACTAGTAGGTCGTTCCCATTTCTCAATAGCAGCCACCTTCAGTGGGTCCATACAGAAGGAGTTAGGGGTGATAATGTAACCCAGAAAAGAGACCTTTTGGATCCCGAACTGGCATTTGGACAGTTTAGCGTACAGATGGTTCAATCTGAGCAATTCCATAACCTTACGAACATGACCTATGTGTGAGGCCCAATCAGGAGAGAAGATTAAAATGTCATCCAGATAAACTACTAAAAATTGCCCAAGATATTTACGGAAAACATCATTAACAAAATGTTGAAAAACTGCCGGCGCGTTGCTTAACCCAAATGGCATAACCAGATATTCAAAATGCCCTTCAGGCGTATTAAAGGCAGTTTTCCACTCGTCCCCCTCCCTTATTCTTATCAGATTGTAGGCCCCACGTAGGTCAATCTGGGAGAACCACTGGGCGCCCACAATCTGATTGAATAGATCCGGAATTAGGGGAAGGGGATGTTGGTTCTTAATGGTAATCTTGTTTAGTTCACGATAATCAATACAAGGTCTAAGACCACCATCTTTTTTCCCCACAAAAAAGAACCCAGCCCCTAAGGGAGAGCAAGAGGGACGAATGTGACCTTTGCGAAGGCTGTCCTGGATATATTCTCGCATGGCCTCCCTCTCAGGTCTAGACAGATTGAAGATTCTTCCCTTAGGATACTTGGACCCTGGCATCAAGTCAATCGCACAATCATAAGGTCGGTGTGGTGGTAGCACCTCCACAGCTTTTTCATCAAAGACATCAGCAAAATCAGATAAAAACTCAGGAATTGCTCCCTCCACAGGAGAACAATCTGTGACATTCAGCGCAATACAATGAGAAGCACAATTTGGCCCCCATTTAATCAATTCCCTGTTAGACCAGTCAAACACAGGATTATGCTGGTCCGACCAGGGCAAACCCAAAATAATGTCAGAGGATAAGATATCCATAACCAGAAAATCTAGATTTTCTTTGTGAATTGATCCAATTTGCACCTCAAGATGCGGAGTGATGTAGCGGATTTTACCCCGGGCCAAAGGGGTAAAATCAGCACCAGTAATAGTTAATGGACATTTAAGCAGAAGAGGGCAAATTCCCAAGCATGACCAAAATGCAGAGCTAATAAAATTGGCAGAAGCTCCAGAATCCACATGAGCATACCCAGAAATACACTTATTACCTAAAAACAACGAGATGGGCAACATCAATTTGTTCTTATTTTCTAGAGGTACCTGTGCGCCTGAGTGACTCCCTCGACAGTCACTCAGACGCTGGAGCCTTTTCGCCGGTTGACCAGGCTTGGATGGACATTCTTTCACCCAGTGACCAGACTTGCCACAGTACAGGCAGAGATTGTGCTGTAGCCGAAGAGCTCGTCGGGTCTGGGTGTCAGCAGCACCTAGTTGCATGGGGTCTTCTTGTGACAACAGAGGAACAGAAGGATTAGACTTAGGAGTAGAGTTAGGGAAAGAAAGAGATTTAGAAGCATCAGAGGCACTCTTTTCCCCACGTCTGTCTCTGAGTCTCCTGTCAACCCTTATCGCCAATGTCATAGTCCCTTCTAACGTGTCAGGGGTAGGGTACACCACTACCGGAATTCTGCACAGTACTCCTCTACAGGTCTCTTACCCTGTCTCAGAGAAGTCAGCTGTTGCTCTGCCACAGCGGTTCTGTCTGGGTCATCATATAGTAACCCCAGGGCATCAAAAAAATTGGTCCACTGAAGATAATTCCATAGAATCAGGGGGTAACGAAAAAGCCCACTCCTGAGGAGGACCCTGCAAGAGAGACATGACAATGCCGACTCTTTGGGTTTCATCTCCTGAAGAACGGGGACGTAAATGAAAAAATAATTTGCAACCTTCCTTGAAGATCCTGAAGGCCTTCCTGTCCCCTTTACATTTTTCGGGGAGCAGAATCGGAGGTTCCAGAGGCATTGCCGCGGTCATGGTCACTTGCCGTGGTGTGGACTCCTGCTCCTGCACCTGTTGTGCAAGATTCTGAACTAGCCTGTTCAGACCTTGCATTTGCTCAACCAGAGCTTTCACAGGATCCATGATGCGAGATGACCCGCAAAAGAAAAACATTTTTTTTTTTATTGTTTTAGAGGCTGGCTATTCTGTCATGACTGGCAGGCGTAGACAAGACAAGAGACAGTGGGCCCTAGATCTGAATCCACCCACTGTCACCTGCCTACTTGCCTCATTCGACCCTAAACGGTCGCGGACAACCACGGAGTCGGTCCCTACACTGCGTAGGTGAATACACAAAACTTAGACAGACAAACAAAACACAATAGAGGATAGTCAACTAGCAGGGTCAAAACCAAACAGACAACGCAGTACAAAATCAGAAGGAGAGCGGATAGTCAAATGTCAGGCAAGAGGTCAGAACACGGGTAGAGCAATAGCAAGAGGATTAGGACAGGGAACACTGGGAAAGGAGCAGGGGAGCTGGGACTAGAAACAACTAATAGCCAGCAGGGAACTGAGGATCTGACTGCTTTTTATCCTGGATCAGAGACTAGGTCCAGCAGCTGATTGGACCAGCCCTGATCCCAGCACCAAGCTCAGCTGAACAGATCTAGCAGTGCAGTAACCCCTGCACTGCCAGAAGTCTGACAGGCAAGGCAGGTGTGGCTGGAAAGTAAAACACAGTTCATTCAGTGCAAACACAGACAGAAATTCAGCGCTTCCTCGGCCGCCTGGCACGGACTGAGGAGCGCAAAGTCACATTCCTAACACTCACTAACTGAAAAATTGCAGTTGAGGTAAGTAAACCAGGGATGAGCTTGTAGTAGAAGTAGAGTGAAGAGAAGAATACCTGTACTCATGTTTACATGAGTGCTATCTCATCACCTTCTGCCCAACTAGTTCAGCAAGTGCCAAGCTGGGTTGTACGAGCCCCACGTCTTTACAACTGGATGTAGCAGACTTTCCCAGGCTTCTCAGAAGAGCCGTGCATTGTCAGTAGGATACGTCAGCTTCCAGCTATTTGTCCTACTTGGGGTCCCGTGGTTACTGCCCTGAGAATAGAGGAGAGGGATCCCAGGCATCGATAAGGTTTCCTCAGAGGGCGGCTACCCCTCCTGAGGGTTGGTTTAGTGCTGCATACTGGAGCAGGTCACTTGCTTGAGGAATCTGTAAAGGTTTCTGGTCCATGACATGGGTCCTGGGTTAAACCAGGCCCAGCTTCACTGCAGCAGGGTCTCTCCCTCTCTCTGGTTATGTCTCCTACTCATACACTGTCTAACTAGAGACTCCCATCACCAGGAACTGATCTCCGTTTTATAGTGGCAACTAAGCTTCACTGTGATTAATGGGGCTGTGGAAGAAAGGAGAGAGAAGTGTCAGAGGTAGGAAAGTAAGGGAACGCACCTTCACCGGTGATTGGTTGACCAACAACATGTGACACAACAGTTAACCCCTAGGCTTCCATCAGCTGTGCTTCCATAGAGAGACTTACACAAAAGACACACAGTGACACTTAGTGGACAAATGAGAATTAGCACCTTCATCAACTCCAGTGCGATACCTGAAAGAGGTACTTTACCCAGGTGGTATAAAAACTTAGTGGACCACCCGTACCGGGACACTACACACTTTAAGTCCAAAATAGATAATCATTGTAGTGCTTTCCAGTATCTACAGTATAGGCCATCAATATTTGATTGGCTGGGTACCGAGTGTTGATCAGCTGATCGCCACAGATTTGGAATAGTAAATAAACAGTGTATAGGGGCAGGAATCCTCAGTTCTGTACATTGTTTCCTGCTGTGTTTTTGCAGAACAGCTCCCACTAACGTGAATGCTGTTACCCAGAGCCACCACTACAACCAATAGACCAAGCTGAGGCTTTTAGCTACCAAATACTGGTTCTGAACCAAACTTTTTGCAAAGTTTGGAACAAGTTTGAAAAGATGGTGGCCGCACATCTAAGAAAAGAAAGAAAAATTCTCACCTGTCCCTGCTCTCCCAATGTTGCCGATGTCTCCAGCTGTCTCCAGATTGTTCAGCAAATCACTGACTGAAATGGGACAGCGCCGCAACCAATGTCTCTAGAGTGATAGCCTGCTCAGCCAATCAGTGGCCGTGGGCGGTGTTCTGTCTCAGTCAGTGATTGGCTGAATGGGATTTTGCAGGAGACACTGGACACAGGAGAAGAAGGCACTGGGGGAGCGAGGACAGGTAAGTATAGATGAGCAAATTTTTTGAACCGCACTAATACAGCTGAACGCCTGCAATCATTTAGCTGTTTTAAGGTTTGGACAAACCCAAACTTTACTTTTGAAAAGTTCTCCGCACATCTCTAATCCCCACCCATCTGGTATTGATGGCCTTTCCTTTGGGTAGGTTATCAATATGAAAGTCCAAGAAAAAAAATCACTTTAAATTTTGTACTTCTGTTAAACAAAAAATATGCGGAAACATTTACTGTCTGGGGCGCGTACGGCTATTTTGCATTTCATTAGTGAATAATTCATGAGCAATGAGAAGTGATATGGAGTTGATTTTAATGATCTGACCTTACCAAATTCCTGCACGGGGGGCATTTATTTTAGAAAAGTAAGAAAAAAAGAGTTTCCTCATTAGTCCTAATGTGTAATTCCCTCCACTTTTACCTTGAGAGATCTGTCTAAAATCTTTCAGTCCTCAGTAAGATCACTCTGTTGTACTATTATATGGGGATATTTACCTTAAATGCCATTAAAATCCCCGGCTGAAATAATAATATTTCTTTCCACTTGTTCCCACACAGTATTTTTGCTCAGTATTCTTCAACCAAAACTAGGAGTGGATTGAAAACACAGAAAGGCTATGCTCACACACTGTTGAATTTATTGCAAATAATTCACGTTATTTCAAAACTAACGGCTGTCCACTCAGTTTCAACAGTGTGTGAACATAGCCTTTCTCTGATTTCAATCCACTCCGCTTTTTGGTTGAAGAATACTGAGCAAAAATTTAGTGTGTGAACACAGCCTTAGGGAATAACATTTGTAAGGAAGATAGATTGTTTTGTCCAGTAAGAGCACCACTACTGGCCATAGGTAGGCCACTGGCCAGTGTCTGCAAACTGAGCCAAGAACTACAGGAAACATCTGACCTCTGTAACTACAAATAAACATTTCCAAATATTAAAGCAAATGTACCAGCAGGTAGATCGCTTTAAGATTTTAACATGAAAAGAACATCGCCAGCACGGGATGCCGGTGCCACCGTCCTTTTTCAGGCCGGGCTGGTCTATTCCCGGCCTGAAGCACTGGAGGCGGGCGGGCCGGCCCATCTCTGATGGGAGGAAACTCTGTCCCCTCTGTGACGCGGCTCCATTGATTCTAATGGAGCAGCGTCAGAGGAGAGGGGGTTTCCTCCCACTGGGGGCGGGCAGGCCCACCCCTAGTGCTTCAGGCCGGGCCGGTGACCAGGAATAGATGCATGGGAATCGGGCCTTGGTCTAAATAAGGACAGCAGCACCGTCATCCCCATGCCAGCGCTGGTCTATTGATGTTAAAATCTTAAAGAGATCTACTCGCTGGTACACTCGCTTTAAGTTCTGTTTTTTTTTTATTGTATCAAATATTTATGGGATGCAATAAAATGCTAAATAATTCTTTAAAGATTAAAAAAAATCTGGATTTTTCTCTGTTGAAGTGTACCAACGCCGAACATTACAGGTCTAAAACTTGCAAAATCGGCATTGTATCAAATACTTATTCCACCCCCCCTCTATATATAGCATAAAAAAACTCTTATGCTTGTCCTGCAAAAGAAAAACAAGCATTCACATGGTGCTATTGATGAGAAAATATTTGTATACTTTTGAATTGTTCAAACAATGTGTATGTGCAAAGGTTTGTTTTTTGCGGGGCAAGCAATAGTTTTTTCGGTAACAAAAAGGTTGCAAAAAAAAAGGGCATCAACAAAAAACAATGTTGCAGGAGGGAGTTCAACTAGAAAGCTAAGATAATAGAATTAATCTTTTTTTGCGGGGCGGTTAGCGTAGTCAGATGTTCAGCATTAGAGGCTTTTGTCTGGCACTTGTATTTTGCCTTCTACAATGTGACTCACTTGCTTTATTTTTGAATAAATAAATGTTCTACCCTTCTACGTCGGTTTTATATCTTGTTATACAACTGCCATTACTGAAAAAATATAATTACTTCTATTATCTAAGATAAGCTTTAATTTCCTGTTGTCATCTTTATAATTGTCAGTTGCTTACATGTTACGGGTACGTTCAAGTTCAGTCTGTCCTCTTCTTTTTGAAAACATCACAAAGTTTCGGGATGGTTTAAAGAAACAAAACTTTGTAGGATTTTTTTTTTTTATTTGATTTTATTTATTTTAGGATTTTAGATATATATTTGCTTGTGTGACATCTGAAGCTGGCCATACATAGACCATTTAATGCAGGGACGGGGAACCTTTGGCCCTCCAGGTTCTGCAAGACTACAATTCTCATCATCCCAGGACAGCCAAAGCTAACGCTATGGTTGTTCAGGCATGATGGGAATTATACTTTTGCAACAGCTGGGGGTCAGAGGTTCCCCATTGCAGATTTATAGAGGTTGTCCGGGGAATTAACTTGTCTCCTATTCACAGGATTGGGACAAGTAAGAGATCACAGGGGGTCTGACCTCTGTACCCCCTGCCAATCTCTGCATCCTGGCTTCTTTGTTATGAATAGAGCCATGGGTACAGCATGTGACTCGCAGCTTTATTCATTCCTATGGAGCCACTGGAAAGAGCCAAGTAAGCACCTTCCGGCTAACTTGGCTCTTTCCAGCGCCTCCATAGTATTGAATAGGTCCACTGGAAAGAGCCGAGTAAGCGCTTTCTGGCTTAGGGTATGTGCACATTACAGAATTCTGACGGAAAACCTGCTGCAGATTCTGCAGCTCGCAGCTGCGCGCATCTCCGCTGGTCCCATAAGCTTCATTCTATGGTTTGTCAGATTCCGCCAACCACCCGAAGAATGAGCGCGCTCATTCTTCGGGCGGATGGTGGAATGTGGCAAACCATAGAATGAAGCCCATGGGACCAGCGGAGATGTGCGCGGCCACCAGCTTCCGCTAGCGGGTGGGAGCTGCTGAATCTGAGGTGGGTGCTCCGTCGGGATTCTGTAGTGTGCACATACCCTCGTCTCTTTCCGGCGGCTCTATGAATAGAGATGCGGATCACATGCCGTACTCACGGCTCTATTCAAAACAGAGGGGCGCCATACAGAGATTGTATCCTGTGGATAGAATACAAGTGAATTTTCCCTGTACAACCTCTATGATGGTGGGGGGAGGGAATAATCAGGCATGCTGGATTTCAACTGCCCAATCCTTTTGTTTTCTGGCTGGTAAGCTCCTCTTAGAAGCATCATGGCTTTCTCTCCTCTCCTATTACAGTACACATGTTCTTACATCAATTTTTTTTTTTATCACACATGAAAAACCAGGACCACATCTACACAGAGTTTGTATGTTCTCCCCATGCAGGTACTCCGGTTTACTCCCACACTCCAACAACATTCCCAAGCTAGACTGTGAGCCCCAACAGGTATAGGGACCAATGGGAAAACCGAAGTACAACACTGGGCCAGCCATATATCAGTGAATAATAATAATAATAAAAGATATAAAATATTTTTTTTGTGCCATGTATACTACTTCATGCCCAGTGTAAGAGGTATTCCCATTTGGACAGATATGGCAAAAAAGTCTGACGGGTGAGGGTGCCACGATCTCAACATTGAAGGCTCCCAAACCCCTCTGGTTGGAGGTGGTTGTCAAGCCGGGAAAATGTCAAAACTGTGTAAAACTGTTGGATCAGCTGTTTTCGGCTTCCCGACCATCTTTTGATCTAACCGAGATCAAGGGGTCTGGAGGGCCCTTGATCTTAAGATGGGTGTGAACCCCAGAGATGGGAGCATTTAAAGGGGTATTCCCATCTGACAAGGTCCACAGAATAGGGGATAATTAGCTGATGGCGACGTGTCTATTGGGTCCCCACAATATTAGAACAGAGCCGTGGGTGTGCATGTGCACTACCTCTCCATTGTTTTTCTGTGGGCTTATGGGCATGGATTCATAGAAAGTCTTACAGACCTCAGACCAATGACTTTATACACCTCTTGTTACACTCTCAGACTGGTGGATGGACATTAGATCCCCAGACGTTTGTGGAGATCTTGCCTTGTGATTCCCATTGAGTTCAAAAAGTTGGTGGCGCCATTGATTCATACAATCCCGCAACTGTGGATTCTCTAGAATTTATGGTGTCGGGTCATAGAAGTCCCTGGAGAGAAACAGAACAGAAATTGCTCTTACCTGGTAAAGAGATACATACATTATGGTTTCTTTCTGCTGTTGATTCGCAAGAAAGAACAATATTTTCCCTATTTCCAGCATTTTGTCACCGAAGTGCAGGCCTATTATAGAGGATGCCATCCTGTGAGTTATTAGACCAGACAGGCGCACATTTCTGACAACCTTAAATTTGATATAATGCATATTAAAAGAAGAGGGACAAAATGAATCTTCCCTTGCAGGTGCCTGAGTGCCTGTGTTCTTACTTATTTATAGCCGTGATGTGAAATATTCTGCGTATATCTGACTCCTGTGCCGCCTAGACACAATGACGACCCCGCGCTGTATCGCTCAATGGACTTCGAAAGTTAACTTCTACTGACTTGTAGTTCTATTCTGTCTTCTTTCAAAGAAAACTGCTCATCTCTCCTGTCTGTTTTATTCCTGTTCTGGGGCATCTTTTCTCTTAATTGTGTAATTCCTCCCACTCTTCCTGGAAAGGTATGAATAAATTGACAAATGGGCGTTACCATACCCCTGTCAATAGGGTGGGTCCGACTTTGTAGACACTGATTGAACAACGTCAAACTGGGTAGGAGTAAATCACAATGTCAATTAGAATGATAACACCCCTTTGCCAATTTATTTATGCATTTCCTGTAAGAATAACAGAGCACATGCTTCTATGCCTCTCTATCAATGCATCCTTAGTTATACTTAGATTACACCTTCATTTAAGAGAATAAAAGCTATGCCTTATTCACAGGATTGGGGATAAGTTGCTGATTGATAGTGGTCCAAATGCTGAAGACCCCGATCATGAATGGACAGAAGGGAGGGGCTTGCAGGGGTCCAGCCTCTCTACTGTGTAGAAGGAATTTAAAGGAGAAGTCCAGATATTTTTTTTAAACTGGCAGTCGGCAGGGGCAGCTGGGAATTTGATCAGGAGTATGAACTTACCTCTGCCCGTGCCGGCGGTGAGTGGTGAAACCAGTCTCGGGACTCCCGCCGGAACACATTTGCCCCCAAGTTGTCATGACGTCACCACTCAGGGGAAAAGGCCTGTTCTGGCTGATGGACTGGCCGCTCAGCCAATCAGTGACTGGAGCAGTGTCCTACCCCAGTGACTGACTGGCTGAGCGACCAGTCCATCAGCCAAGTTGTGACGTATCAGCCCCGGAGATCTGGAGCCCAGCAGGGGTCCTAAAGGCCAGTCTTGATGCTTACCACGGGCACGGGGAGAGGTAAGTTCATACTTCTAATCAAAATCTTCCCTGCCTGACACATTTTTTCCCCTTCCTTTGACAAGACCTTAAAGCACATGTACCACTATGTTTTTTACCCCCCCCCCCTCAGTTCCTGCGCATGGCGCCAATCTATTCTCAAGCACTGGCCCGGCATGAAGCACTGGAAGTGGGCCCGCCGGCCCCCAGTATGACGACACCCCCACCCCTCTGTGACGTAGAATCAATGGAGCCGTGTGACAGAGAGGAGATCGTCACAATGGGGGCTGGCGGGCCCGCTTCCAGTGCTTCATACAGGGCCGGTGCTTGGAAATAGATAGGCGCCGTGCGTGGGAACCGGGGGGGGGGGGGGGGGGGGGCGGGGGTAAGTGGTTAAAAAACTGGCATCCCCACGTCGGTGTTTGTTAATGTAAAAAATACAAACCGATGTACCTAGTGGTACATTTGGGTTAAATAAATTCAGATAAAACCCTTAAAATTTATTGAAAGTACAAACCAGACCCCCAAATGAATCCAGGCCCCAGACCAGCCCTAAATTAATTCAGACCACAGATGAGGCAATGTATTAGCAGCTACCATGTGTTATTTACAACACTAGTGTTATGGTATAAGGGACCTTTTTTGCCCACCTAGGCCCCGGGCTCCAGGTCCAGCTGCTACCTTTGCTTGCTATGTGGCTACCCCCTTGATATACGAGGAATTGGGACATAAAAGCAGCATAGGTACATGACCATACAATATAACAGTAGTGGTCGCTCTTCCAGTTGACTATAATTGCCTGTTCCAATTATCTATCACTGCAGTTTAGTTTCCATTTTTCTTATTTTTATGATTTATGCCCGTGTCACTGGTAACAGAGGCCTGAGCTGCATCCTAGCTTTCCGCTCCCTCCGGCCGCCCAGGCTGGCCAGTAATAGGCTTCACATCCTGCTGATCCCTTTAAAAAGCATTTGGGACCTATGCGATCAATCAAACAAGGCCCGGGGATGAGCTCCCGACTGGTGGCTGGGCTAGCCGGGGCATCTCCTCTGTGCTCAACGCACACTGAAAGCCGCCAATATCACTTGTTTTCTGCTTTTGCCAAGGGGTCTCCTGTGTCTTAACATCTCCTGCATCTACCAAAGATTGGAACATCGATGTGAGAATTTAACTCCTTCACTGCCTACTATACTACAAGGAAAATTACATTTCTTATTATTGTATTCTTATGGATAATGGTTTACTATGTTTTAGAATGGATACAGACCAGACACCAAAGTCTCTAACACATACTGACCCCAGACCCCCTAAACACATGCAGTCATGGAAATAAATAAGGTTCTAATAATCTCTCAAAACCAACAGAGGACCCGGACCCCCTAAGTTAATAATTAAAACAAAATAATAATAATAATAATACAGACACCATAACAGATCCCCCAAAATTGCAGATTCTAGGCTAGACTTAGTGTCTAGGTTCCTCCGTTGGGCAGTAACCTGCAGTAACACTGACTGACATGTTGTTTCTCACTGGTTCTTCATTAGTGGGGCCCCAGGATCATTTCCTCTGGTGGGCCCCAGATACCCCAGTCCGACACTGACTAGACTCCATACCAGACATCCTAAAATAATACAGGCCCCAAATCAGACTTCCCAGGTTATAAACTCTCTTTTTACAGACCCCAGAGCAGTAGTTCTTGTTTACAAACCCCAGACCCCTCTGTTTACAGCCCCAGAACAGACCCCATTTTATAGATGCTAGACCAGACCCCAAACTGACCTCTTACCATTCTTACATTTGCTTCTACTACTGTAGAGAACAGTGTCTTAATGGGGAAAGGTGAGTATGCAGTATAAGGCTGGGTTCACACTATGTATATTTGAGGCTGTATTTGGTCATCATGTCAGGTCCTCATAGCAACCAAAACCAGGAGTGGATTGAAAACACAGAAAGGCTCTGTTCACATAATGTTGTAATTGAGTGGATGGCCGCCATATAACGGTAAATAACGGCCATTATTTCATATTTGCCATTATATGGCGGCCATCCACTCAATTACAACATTGTGTGAACAGATCCTTTCTGTGTTTTCAATCCACTCCTGGTTTTGGTTGCTATACAGCCTCAAACATACAGCCTCAAATATACGTAGTGTGAACCTAGCCAAAGGGTGGGTTCACACTACGGAATTCTCGCGGATAAATTCCACCGGCTGTACGCGCTCATGGACACATGCCTTTTGGCCAGCTCCATAGACACCATTCTATGGGCCAGCTGATTCCGCATTCTGCCGAATAAACTAACATGTCAATTTTTTCAGCGGAATGCGGAATCAGCCGGCCCATAAAATAGTGTCGTGCGTCCGTGAGCGCGTACAGCCGGCGGAATTCCGGAGTTTATCCGCGAGAATTCCTCTATGTGAACCCACCCTAAAGGTGAGCATGCAGTTTAAAGGCGAGTATGTAATATAAAGGTGAGTATGTAGTATAAAGGTTAGTATGTAATATAAAGGTGAGTATGTAGTATAAAGGTTAGTATGTAATATAAAGGTGAGTATGTAGTATAAAGGTTAGTATGTAGTATAAAGGTGAGTATGTAATATAAAGGTGAGTATGTAATATAAAGGCGAGTATGTAATATAAAGGGGAGTATGTAGTACAAAGGTGAGTATGTAGTATAAAGGTGAGTATGTAGTATAAAGGTTAGTATGTAGTATAAAGGTGAGTATGTAATATAAAGGTGAGTATGTAATATAAAGGTGAGTATGTAGTATAAAGGTTAGTATGTAGTATAAAGGTTAGTATGTAATATAAAGGTGAGTATGTAGCATAAAGGGGTGTATGTAGTACAAAGGTGAGTATGTAGTACAAAGGTGAGTATGTAGTATAAAGGTGAGTATGTAATATAAAGGTGAGTATGTAGTATAAAGGTTAGTATGTAAAATAAAGGTGAGTATGTAATATAAAGGTGAGTATGTAGTACAAAGGTGAGTATGTAGTATAAAGGTTAGTATGTAAAATAAAGGTGAGTATGTAATATAAAGGTGAGTATGTAGTATAAAGGTTAGTATGTAAAATAAAGGTGAGTATGTAATATAAAGGTGAGTATGTAGTACAAAGGTGAGTATGTAGTATAAAGGTTAGTATGTAAAATAAAGGTGAGTATGTAATATAAAGGTGAGTATGTAGTATAAAGGTTAGTATGTAGTATAAAGGTTAGTATGTAATATAAAGGTGAGTATGTAATATAAAGGTGAGTATGTAGCATAAAGGGGAGTATGTAGTACAAAGGTGAGTATGTAGTATAAAGGTTAGTATGTAGTATAAAGGTGAGTATGTAATATAAAGGTGAGTATGTAGTATAAAGGTTAGTATGTAGTATAAAGGTGAGTATGTAGTATAAAGGTGAGTATGTAATATAAAGGTGAGTATGTAATATAAAGGTGAGTATGTAGTATAAAGGTTAGTATGTAAAATAAAGGTGAGTATGTAATATAAAGGTGAGTATGTAGTATAAAGGTTAGTATGTAGTATAAAGGTTAGTATGTAATATAAAGGTGAGTATGTAATATAAAGGTGAGTATGTAGCATAAAGGGGAGTATGTAGTACAAAGGTGAGTATGTAGTATAAAGGTTAGTATGTAGTATAAAGGTGAGTATGTAGTATAAAGGTGAGTATGTAATATAAAGGTAAGTATGTAGGGCACACAGAAGACTTACCAGCTCCTATAATTCTAACAGAATTGTTTATCATGATAATTAGCAAATGTAACAAAATTCCTTTACCCCCTAAATAACTACAGACCAGACACGTTATAATATTACAGACATCAAACCAGATCCCCTTAAAATGCAGATCCTAGTCAAGGCCCCCCAAAAAATACAGACGCCAAACCAGACCCCATAAAATAATACAGACCCCCAAACCAGATGCCCCGAGCAGACCTCCCAGTTTACAAACCTCAGACCTGATTGGCCATATTGTGGAGTGCCCCTTTAATGGGAAAACTTGGTTACCTGAATGATCTTTGGTTGACTTTTCAGGTAACTGATTATTTCTGGGAATTCATTGAAAGTCGTAGAAGCAGAAAGCGATTTACCTTAGCCGTCCTGTAATATCCTATAGGTCTCCTAACTGCAAACAGTGGAGTGAACAGAAGTTCAGGGTCATGGATACCTCAGGGGTTTGTACAGCAGTCCTGGAATAATGATCTGTGAAATCTACAAGAACAAGCGTTTTCTCGACAAATATTACATTCCAAACTTAATCCATCAAAATGAGTAAAAAAAACATCACGGCAAAATAGTTTACATTGGAGCTGGCGGTTGTTAACCCCTGTGTGACTAACAACATAGGGAGAACAAGGCTAAAGAGACAATGGAGTGCAATGTTCCCGGCCTAATGTTACCCTAGTTGTTGGGAAACTACAACTCTCATCATGTTTAGACAACGGAGCCAGAGGTCGCTTGGGTACACACATATTATATATATACTGCTCAAACTCAAAAACAACTCCTAGATCTGAATGAATGAAATATTCTCATTGAATACTTTGTTCTGTACAAAGCTGAATGTGCTGACAACAAAATCACACAAACATCATCAATGGAAATCACATTTATTAACCAATGAAGGCCAATGGAGTCACACACAAAATTACAGTGGAAACACACTTCAGGCTGATCCAACTTTGATGTCCTTAAAACAAGTCAAAATGAGGCTGAGTATTGTGTGTGGCCTCCACATGCCTGTATGACCTCTCTAAAAGGCCCGGGCTCCTGATAAGGTGTCTGTATGACCTTCCTACAAGGCCCGGGCATGCTCCTGATGAGGTGTATGACCTCCCTACAAGGCCCGGGCATGCTCCTGATGAGGTGTATGACCTCCCTACAAGGCCCGGGCATGCTCCTGATGAGGTGTATGACCTCCCTACAAGGCCCGGGCATGCTCCTGATGAGGTGTCTGTATGACCTCCCTACAAGGCCTGGGCATGCTCCTGATGAGGTGTCTGTATGACCTCCCTACAAGGCCTGGGCATGCTCCTGATGAGGTGTCTGTATGACCCTCCTACAAGGCCCGGGCATGCTCCTGATGAGGTGTCTGTATGACCCTCCTACAAGGCCCAGGCATGCTCCTGATGAGGTGTCTGTATGACCTCCCTACAAGGCCCGGGCATGCTCCTGATGAGGTGTCTGTATGACCTCCCTACAAGGCCCGGGCATGCTCCTGATGAGGTGTCTGTATGACCTCCCTACAACATCCGGGCATGCTCCTGATAAGGTGTTTGTATGACCTCCCTACAAGGCCCGGGCATGCTCCTGATGAGGTGTCTGTATAACCCCCCTACAAGGCCCGGGCATGCTCCTGATGAGGTGTCTGTATAACCCCCCTACAAGGCCCGGGCATGCTCCTGATGAGGTGTCTGTATGACCTCCCTACAAGGCCCGGGCATGCTCCTGATGAGGTGTCTGTATGACCTCCCTACAAGGCCCGGGCATGCTCCTGATGAGGTGTCTGTATGACCTCCCTACAAGGCCCGGGCATGCTCCTGATGAGGTGGCGGATGGTATCCTGAGGGATCTCCTCCCAGACGTGGACTGAATCATCCTCATCTGCCCTCATCTGTGAAGAGCACAGGGTGCCAGTGGCCAATTTGCCAATTTTGGTGTTCTCTGGCACATGCCAAGCGTCCTGCACGATGTTGGGCTATGAGCACAACCCCCATCTGTGGACGTCGGGCCCTCATACCATCCTCATGGAGTCAGGAACTGTAGCAGTAACAAATGCCCATAGAAAATCTCTCCTGCTCTGGACAGTTCCTGACATGGACAGAGGTGGCAGCAGAGAGCACTGTCTCAGACTTTAAAAAATACACCACTTCCTGCAGGACATACAGCAGCTGATAAATACTGGAAGACTGGAGATTTGTAAATAGAACCAAATCTGTATAACTTTCTGACATCAGTTGATTTGAAGGAACCTTCAGTTGTACTTTTGCACCAGCTGGACCATCACATGTTGGGGAACACTAGTATAGTGGATGCATAGTGTCTCCTGGGTCATGGTGCCTGAGGTCGCCCAAATGTTCCTCTGCCAGTATTATAAATGTTACTTGCAAGGTGGAGACCCTGATATGTTCCAGTAATATAGAGGGATTATTTTGTTGCTGCTCAGTGTATCCGTCCGGCTGGTGACGCTCTGTCATTTCGGAGTCATTGGGCCATCATGTCACGGACCGGATTCCGAGCGCTGCGTTGTCCAGGTACTTCCAGTTTCCAATTTCAGCATCCTAAAGTAATGACATTTTGTGAAGCTAATGACTTTCACAGCCGGCAATGTAATGGCTGTTTTGGCTGTTATTTAATTTAATTCTCCCAGTCCATATCTCTTGAAAAGGATTCCGATGTGATGAACTAATGAAGGACGGTAAATGGTTTCTAGAAAAATTACACACAGTCGGTAATTTGATCACAAGCACGCTGGTAATGGAATTGTATGACGATGGACACGTTGTAGGATATTAGCCGCTAACAAGGGCGGGTGATAGTAAACAGAAAGGATTTTTTGCTTTAATCACCTTAGTCTGGCAAAGTATGTGATGAGAAGCAGATGTAACCAGGCTCCTACACCCGGTGCAGGGATTCAGCCGGATGCCCCAACACTAGCTACGGTATATAGACCCTCGCTGGAGAGGAACCAAACTCCTCTACTCGTTAAAGGGGTACTCCAGCGGTGGGCACTTTTGTGCTGGGACCGGGAGGAGGTGGCCGAGGGAAAAGATGTCCACTCACCTCCCCGTTTCCAGCGGCGGGTCCCGCATGGTGTCGCTCCAGTGCCTGGTTCCCGGACACTTCCGGGTGTCTGACGCGGGCCCGAGACGTGACGTCTCAGGTCCACTCAGCCACTTAGTGAAGGAGGCGGGATCCGTTTCAAGTCTGCTCAGATCCCGCCTCCTTCACTGAGTGGCTGAGCGGACCTGAGACGTCACGTCTTGGGCCCGCGTCAGACACCCGGAAGCAGCCGGGAACCGGGCACCGGAGCGCCGCGATGCGGGACCCGTCACTGGAACCGGGGAGGTGAGTGGACGTCTTTTCCCTCGGCCACCTCCTCCCCGGTCCCAACAAAAAAGTGCCCCCCCGCTGGAGTACCCCTTTAAACTTGGTTTGGTATGAACCAAAAATGCCCTTTTTACCCTCAAAATGTGTGTATGACACTCTGAGGTCTTCCAGGTATCAGAGTCCCTTTTTATACAGTATATATCCTGGGCATGATAGGGTTCTGAGCAGCAGCAGTACAGTATAGGGCTATGTTCATACAATGTAGGAGACCGGCGGTTCTATGACCCGACCAGGTCACGGAACGGCCGGTTTCAAAAAAGATCATCGCAGCCGGTAATGCAGTACCGTCCGGATGATCTTTAGCGCTGCAGAATTTTGATGCAGCCACATCCGTGCGCGCCCGCATCAGAACTCTCCTCTGCACACTTTGAAGCTTGTGGCCGGAGCCAATCGCTCCACAGTATACACTGACAGGGTTTTCTGCGGCTGCTATTCAATGAATAGCGGCCACAGAAAACTGACATGTCAGTTTCTCGCGGCGCCGCTAGGGATCCAGGCCGGAACGTATACTATGTGTTAACACTCTGGCTGGGATTCCATAGGCGGCAATGTTACGTATATTTTCATAATAATCACGGCTGTTGTTGTAATTGGCAAAAACGGCTGTGGTTTTATGATAAATTTTGTAGTGTGAACATAGCCTAGAGCATGATGGATGAAGTAGGAAATGTTCGGCTGTGTAGGGTGGTAGTAGTAATAGTAGTACATTACAGGACATGATGACAAGGCAGGAGATGTGCGGCTGTGTAGGGAGGGTGGTAGTAGTAGTAATAGTCAATTCTTTGGTCAGACGGTGGAATCCGCCTGTGCATTAAATGGAGTGGCCGGTGATGCGCCCGGTGCGAGCGGTGATTTCCGCGGCGTTTTAGCCACGCACCCAAAGAGAGAAAATGTTTCAGAAAGCGGCAGGGTCTGGACCAAATGCGAAGAAGCTTACAGATTAGATGTGTTATCTAGGAAGAGTGTTATTCCAGCGGGATGTAGCTGCTACAGGTCTACAGGTGTCACTCTTCACTGTACAGATCACTTTCCAGCAGCCTCCTACTTATCATCACAGACAGAACAGGAAATCTCAGCTTAGTTTTAGGCCTAGTGGCCAGAATGGAATCTGCTAAATTTTATGGTTATTTTATAATATACTGTAGATAGTAAAAATGGAAAATTAGACCCCATTAACCCCATAAAAAATTCTTTAAAAAACATGTTTAACATAAAAATTGGAGGTCATGGTTCATTTTCCGATGACACATTCCCTTTAAATCCTCCACAGCATAATTGAAATCAATGGGTTTTCTGATGGAGTATACCAAATGGTGAATCCACGAGCATGCCAACAATTGACAAAGACAATAAAGGACAATGAAATAATCGAATGGGTTTCATTAACTCAATAACTGTGTTCCTATACTATCTGAATGGCTGCCATGGGAACAACCACCATCTATTTGTACATGTTTTTATATATAACAATCTAATCCCAGAGTCCCATGTGCGTGCCTAACTAAGGTCTGCATCAATATTGCTCACGCTGAGAACCTATAGAGAGTACGTATAGTTTGATAAAAGCTATTGAACCTAAAGATCTTAGATGCAGATGACTACGTATAAAATAATAATCCCCTAGCACGAAACCTGCTGGACCGGATTCGGCACTTTGCCTTACATCTTTATCGAGTCTTTTCATTCCATTGGAAAGGTCCATAAATAAACATGTGATATATATATATATGTACATGTACATGCTGGTGGATTATGAGTCATGTGCTTTATGAATCATAGAATGAATTTTGGAGATATCCATGCACTGTAGGTCACTCGCTTTACATCACTTCAGATGATTTTTTTTTCCAAGAAATAACACATTCTTATTTAGTATATATTTTGCACTGTTTTTTTTGCAAGACTATTTAGATGCCATATTATTATATATGAATATTCAGCCGCTAAATATACTTTGAAATTGGTCAATAATCATTCCGATGACAGATTAGCCAATAACTATTCATACTGGAGTGAGCACAACTGTTAGAACCTGGGTAGTGGTCCTATAATGCCGCCTCCTCCTCTATGTGGTCAAACTTAGCTTCACCCTTCTCCTCCTCCATTATATACATTGACCCCTAAAGACTCTGAGACTTCTTTGACTGGTGATATATGCCTTCTTGGTAATTGAAAAAAATTTTATCTTGGGAAAATTAAGTATGTCTGTCATTAATACTTTGAGGATCAGAGCTTTGTTTAGTAATGGGTGCTTCTGATGGTTAGAAATGCTGGTTTTCCACTAGATGTCCTTTCAATTACTCATTTCTTTACCAAGAACATTCCTTCAAATCTCAAATCTCATTTGAAGAAAGTTCTCCATGATGCCGATTGATTTCAAAAACCTCCCAAGATCCAGTTCTCAAGTCCCCATGAACCAATTCTCATTCCAAAAAAACCTCCATAACCTAATGTTCCTCTAAGTAAAATTCTTCTTAAGATCTCTTCTAAAAATTGCCCATCATGGCTCAATTGTTATCTAAGAAAGGTTCTAATGACTCAATTCCCACCCAAAGAAAGTCTCCATCACCAAAATTTCATATCAAGTCCACCCCAACTCAGTTCTCCTCCAAGCAAAATAATACTTGAGATCTCTTCTGTGGAAACCTCATCATGGCCCGATTGGTATCAAAGAAAAGTGCAAATGACCCAAATCCTATGCAAAGAAAGTCTCCATTACCGAATTCCACCGCAACACAGTTGTCCAAGTGAAATTCTCATTGAGATCTCTTCTATGAAGGGCCCATCATTGTTCAATTGTTATAAAAAAAAGTGTAAGTGACCCAGTTCTCATCTATAGAAAGTCCAAATGACTCAATTTTCAATCAAATTCTCCAAGTCCCAATTTTCATTCAAAGTCCCAATTTTTCTCCAAGCAAAATCCTCCATGACTGAAATCCTTCCCATGAGAGCCCATCATGATCCTATTCTCGTCCAAGAAAGGCTCTCACAGAAAGATTTTTTTTAATTTTAAATAATCCTCTTCTCACCTAAAAAAAGCATTCTCTTCCCAAAAATTTTTTTTGTGACCAAATTCTTATCCAAGGAAAGTTGTTAATGATCCCATTCTTATCCAAGAAAAGTTCTCCATGACCCAGTTATCATCCAAGGAACGTCTCTACAGCCCAAAACTCATCTACAGAAAGTCCTTCATGATTCTTCTCATCCAAGTCGTCCTTGACCCAATTCAAGGAAAATGCTCTATCACCCATTTCTCATCCAATTAAATTACTCCATGAACCAGTTCTCATCCACTATATTAGTTTCTTAGCAATTTCATAGAAGACATTGCCATTGTGTACTGTAATAGTTAAGTCACTGAGCTGTAGGTGATTGTCTCTCCCTAAGCCTTGTCTATCATGTTATTTTGTGAACTAACATGGGAAACAGAATTCATCGCGCTCTTATTACCTAGCAACAATCACTGCAAGTCTTTTATTTTTTCCTTTTCTTTATAAAAGACTCACCTGTTTCTTTCTTTTCCACCGTCATAGGAAACATCGTCTTTCAGAATAAGGTGAATAAGGATCTTTACATCGGGGAGGATGATTAACTTCAGGCAACCGCCATCTGAAACCTACTTCAACTCAACCTATTTCTGCATCTCCCTAAATAATTCATGTGAATTATCATAACAGATGACTTGCTTCTGATTTATATTTCATGGGAATGTTGATACTTTGTTAACGTATTATGGTTGATTTGTCAGAAGGTTTTTCTCTAAGCCAATAATTAACTCAAAGTCGGATTTAAGAACGGAAAGGAACCAATTTACAAACAACATTATTCTCTTTAGGATTGTAGGTATTTTTAGCAACACTTCCGGATTCAGTATAGAGTCGGCTGTTGAGGTGAACCTACATTTGCCACCTGTTTTGTTGCACGCCCTTCTGGGTATAGATGACAGCTACTTATTTCAGACTTTGATTTCCCGATTTGACTCCAAATTGTGTTTCTTAAGACTAGGGTGCTGAAAGACAAGAGACAGGTGAAGCCCTGGTGCTGACACCTGCCCTGCTGTCCCTGCCTAATTTCCTCGACTGCCCTAGGAGGCAGCAGACAACTGGTTGACAGTCTCTAACCTGTGCAGGTGAGACACAGAATACGGACAAGGCAATACAAAACACAATAAATCAGGGTCAGAGGTCTGGGTCAGCAACTAGTGGTCAGTGCAGCACAAAAATGTAATCCAAAAGAGTAGTCTAACGTCAAAGCCAGTAAGTCACAGGGAACCAGAATAACAATCAGTAAGGAATGCTAGGTCAAGATACACTCGGAGGTACGAGGCTCTATCGCAAGCAAGGAATACTGATAGGGGAGGATACTTAAGGAGCCTGGAGTCCCAGTCCCAGGCATGATTGAGGCTGAGACTCCAGCTCCAGGCTGAACCTGACTGATGGTTCCGGTCACCAGTCAGTTAATTAAAATACAAAACACCATTTGCCAATCAGCCAGGGGTGGTGCAGCCCCGACCGCAGCTACATCAAAAGAAAGCGCCGCTGTTGGCAGGTCCCTCAAGCCAGTGGTATGCTCCACTGCTGATATTGTCAGAAGCCGAGTGTGCCGGCCGGTGCCGGCTCTTGACACCGTTGTCTTAAATAAAGCCGCATCCCCATACAGTCCACCGGATTTAGGCACTTGTTTAGGTGTAGGTGTAGATTTCTGCCATGGGCAGGGAAAGAGTGGCATATCAGGAAGGAGAAGGAGGCAAGTTTGCGTAGGTGAGTAGAAAGTGAAGAGCAATGTAGACAGTATGAGTACTATGAGCATTTCTAAGGTGCAAGATATGAGTATATGCAGTAACAAACAGAAATGTGACAGTCATACAAGGGTTAAATAGAAATATAGTGAAATCCAGACCAAGACCAGGTCCTTTTCGAGTCTTCTTTGCTCCTACATTCTATTTTATTCCAAAGGATTAGAACTCCCGGAGCATAAACTCATTGGTCACACCTCTGTAGAATGCAACACTGCCAAATATTGGAGTCCATGCTTCACAAACCAATAGGAAACATTATCCCTCGAAGTAAGGAGATACCAGACAGTCAGAGGAGCTTATATTCTGTATTATGACAAACCTGTGTCAATAACACGATCCAGATGAGGAGTTTTATCTTCTGTCCCAATGAACCAATGCTCTATGACAGTTTGCAAGAACTGAAATCCTTAAATAACCTTCTTGTGCAAAGATATTGGCCATGAAACTGTGGACTCAATGTTGTGGAATTTCTAAGACATCATTTGTTTCTTAAAAAAAAATTCTCATTGTAACGTACCTTGTCTTTATCCAAGTTACTGGCAACATGGCCCACCAGTAGTTCTTTGCTGTAGAATATTTTACCATACAGTTGTTTCATCTTATCCCTCTTGAATTGATCTTCGCCATATTATTTGTACACTTTGTCATGTCAGGAAAAAAAACAACAACTTTCGACAAGTTTTTATAGGTTGGGTACGTACCCCAACTGGTCAGTGGAATGAGCAGGGAGAGGTGTGTGCTCTACTCGCCTCTCCCCTATCTGTGGCCCCATAGACTTACACTTTATGGCTATGTTCCCACAACGTCTGTTTTTAACGTAAAAAACGCCCCTCCTTTGGTAAAGAAGGACATCATTAATGATCTTGATAGTTAATAACGTCAGTCTTTGTAAAAGACGAATGTTTTTCACTTAAAAAAGATGTTGTGCGAACATAGCCTATGACTGCCTTGGTTACAAAGCTAGAGAAGAACTAAGTGTGGACTTCTCTTGATGTGTTCTCCAGGAACCCCAAATGATAAAAATTCAGCTCAATTCCCGTCAATGAAACTGAGCTAAAAAATCTTGCCCCAATCTGAGGTCAAGAGTGGTGGGATCATGTGATGTTGACCTCTTCACGTACGTATGTGGGCAATGTCCTTCTCTCTTCAGAGCCGCCATCCTCTCCCTAGTGGTATGCATGTGTCCTCTGCTTCGTTACTCTTCTATTGTATCTTCTGACCTGTATCTTTTTTATACTGTCGCATAAACTTTGCCAGTCCCGAAATCACATTTGTATAGCAATGCTATTATTCACTGCTTCTTGTATCTGTAAATTACTTCTATTACAGGCAAATAAAGTTCTTTTTTAAATATAGTTTATACCCCATAATGATTGCAAAGTTTCTTAAAGCCAAACACTTTAAACAGCTGTGGACCAAATGCAATTGCGCTACAATATATAATATGTTTATTTATTTATTAATTTTTTTTTTTATAATGGGCAAGGGAGTATTTTAACCTTTTATTGGTACACTTTTTTTCACTTTAAAACATGCAATCAATAGATTGCATATACTGATCTATGCTATACCATAGCATAGCATAGATCAGTGTTATCGGCGATCTATGTATAGAGCCTGCCTGAGAGCAGACTCTATACATAGAACGCCAATCCGAGAGGACAGAGGTAAGTGACTTACCCCAGCCCATCACCACAAGCGATTGAGACCCCCACAGCATGGTGAAGGGGTTAATGAAAATGATCACGACATCGATAGTGTGCTGTCCTTCGTTCTGTGAAACTGCAGCAGACTTGCTCTTTTCAATGGGCCATCCAGACGATCTTTAGCAGCCCCTCCCACAGCAAGCTCCTCCCCCCGCACTCCTCGACGCTTGATGTCTGTACGTGTAATAGAACAGGCAGATATCGGGGAAAGAGGAAGAAGTGGGCATTGACCCGACAGGTCAGAGCTAGCTTCCTCCTCTCAATCGTGCCATGTAATATGGCTCTTAGTCCAACAAAGTTTTATGCCATAAAATGGCCCAAAAAACTCTACGACTGATCGTAAAAGCTGTAGATATCATTTTCCGCACTAAATTTCTAAAAAGACCCGTGTCACGTTTTACTCCAACGTTCTTTAGTCTTAGACCGGTGTATGAAGTTCTAGTCTTAGCAAATCTTCCCCTTTGATTTTGCTTCTAACACCGATGTATTTATTAAAATACGAAGCAGCAAAATCAAAAAATGTTGTGCCTTTGGGTCTTCCTCTATGGACGACATAGACGCCATCAGAGCATCTTAGCTGAATTAGCATTTCACTATGAAGTTTGATGCAAATGTAACTGCAAATTCCATGACCTTTGCAAGTCACATCAAGAAACACTGCGTATGTGAAAGTGCTGGAGGGTTTTTGATAACCACCAGAGATACATTGGGACTCTGTCTTTGTGATACCGGCTATTAAGCTGGTGGCGGTTTTATTACTTGATATACAGCCGGTTTGATTAACCTCCCGAATTTGAATGGTTTATGATAAAATAGGCCGGGCAAATAATGGAAGTTTGATTTAAACAATAGAACAATCTACACAGAGTATTTTGGGTCGTGAATATTCCCGGAAGAGATAATGGCATCGTATATTCTTATCTAAAAATGGCCTTTTATTATTGGTAAAATTTGTCATAATATAATAAAGAACATTATCCGGTAGTGGTTTCTTATTTATTATCGGCAATGCACAACGCACAGAACAATCGTACATTAGAGCGGGTCATGTTATGGAGGTTTCTTTAGTTGATGAATAGGTTGATATTCAAGTTTGAAGGGTAAATCGATAGAATCTGAGGTCAAGATTTTAAGATGTTCCATTAGATACAAGAATAAATACTGAAAGCCTTATTCCGACCAAATAAAGATGTTTCCACAACGTCTTATTCCCGACTCAAGCCATGCACATGCGAGAAAAATAGGATATCAGATGCTCTTTGGTTATTAGACACAAGCGAACTTGCCAAAATTTCAGGTTTGCACAGACATGAATGATCAGCATTTGAATCTCGCTGCCTGCAGGAGATGAATGCAGCCCGAGCCCATAGGATATATCCATGTTTTTCACACAGTCCTCGGGCTGTATTTGCCTTCTCCAGGCAGGGATCTAAATGGTGATTGTTTGGGTTTGTGCAGACCAGAACTTCCATAGAGTTCACTCATCTCTATTATCTAGGCATCAGAAAATGACCTATTGTCTACTGTATTTTAAAGTGGTATTCCACGAAAAATGAACTTTTCCCCTATCCACTTTACTTACATTGTGCTGAAGCTAGAGGGAATCCCGGACGGAGTGTATACACATAGTATACACTCCGTCTGGCATCGCTAGCAGCCATGCAAAAAATTGACATGTCAGTTTTCTGCGGCCGCTATTCATTGAATAGTGGCCGTAGAGAACCTGTCAGTTCACACAATGGAGCAGTGAATTCGGATGCGGGCACACACGGGTGTGCTCGTATCCGATTCAGCAGAAGTGAAGATCATCCGGCCGGTACTGCAGTACCGGAAGGGATGATCTTCAGTAACACCATCCGTTCTGTAACCCGGCCGGGTCACAGAACGGCCAGTGTTAAACGATGTCTGAACATGGCCTGAGGCTGCATCCTGCTGCAACTTCCTCAGTCTCCAACAATCAAATGCCGAATGATTGGACTCAAGCATGCTCCAGTTGCACTTATTTTTAGTGATGGGTATAAAACAAAGAACTATGGTATGGAAGTCGTTGCTATGGTTAGAGAATCCACAGATCATTACTACATTAGAAAAGCCAAAGGTCATCAATATGGATAGAGAATCCAAAGGTCGTTGCCATGGTTAGAGAAGCCAAATTACATTACTATGGTTAGAGAATAGAGATGAGAGAACTCCAAGTACATTTGGAATTGTCTGAGCCTGAACTCTTACTGGCGGCTGAAGAAGTTAAATGTAAACCAAGGGAGTCCTGGAAACCATGGATACAGGCTATGGCCTATGGCTGTATCCATGTTTTTCAGACAGTCTAAGGCTTGCTCACTGTGTTAAGACAAGCTGAAACTTCGTTAAAGCAAATCTGTATCCCTCCCCCAAACTACTGGTACAGTTCCATAACTTGCATCAATCCGTGTCCTGTCCTAGGCTCCAAATTGTGGCCTTGAGCTGCCATGCCCTAAACCTGCAATTTCTCTCTGTTGTTCGTCTCCATCTTTCTTTGTGGTAGCTATGCCCCGGAGATAAATTTTCATCTTTGATGCCAAACCAATCCATGGCGATGGCGCATAATATAAGAATCCAGCCCAGGGACATAGCTATCACAAAGAAAGGTGAGGAAGAAGAATGCAGACCTAGGGCACGGCCATTGAAGGCCCCTCCTTTTTGACCCCACTGTGCAGGAATAAAACTAGTTTTTTTACAGCACCAGCAGCAATTTAGACCCCAGGACAGGACATGGACAGCTAAGAAACTATGCCAGGAGTTTGGGATCGGGGTGGGTACACATTTGCTTTAAAGAGGACACAAAATGGTCAAAGCTACAGTATTGTTAGAAAACTCAAAGGTCCATTACTATGCTTGGAGAAGCTAAGTGCATTACTTTAGTTAGAGAAGCCAATGATTAGAGAAACCAAAGGTCATCATCACTATGGTTAGTCAAGCAAAAAGTTATCACTGTGGGTTAAGAAGCTAAAAGGTCATCACTGTGGTTAGTGAAACTGCAGGTCACCAATATGGTTTGAGAAACTGCAGGTCACCAATATGGTTAAAAAAACTGCAGGTCATGAATATGGTTTGAGAACCTGCAGGTCATCAATATGGTTCAAGAAACTGGTCATGAGTATGGTTCAAGAAATTGTGGGTCATCAATATTATATGAGAAACTGCAGGTCATCAATATGGTTCGAGAAACTGGTCATGAGTATGGTTCGAGAAACTGAAGGTAATCAATAAGGTTAGAGAAGCTGCAGGTCATCAATATGGTTTGAGAAACTGCAGGCCATCAATGTGGTTCAAGAAACTGGTCATGAGTGTGGTTCGAGAAATTGCGGGGTCATCAATATGGTTCGAGAAGCAAAAGATCCTTACAATTCTTAAAGAAGCCAAAGGTCATCACTCAGGTTAGAAAAGCCAAAGGTCTTTTTTTTTTTTTTTTTAGACAAACCAAAGGTCATCATCACTATGGAGAAGATAATGTTCAATACTACGGTTTGAGATGCTAATGGTCATCGCTAAGTTTAAAAAAAACAAGGCGCGATGGCAAAGCCTAGCATTAAAATCCCTGGATATTGGCCGAAATCGACAGAATGACTAGTCAAACTGTGCCGTAACCAATTAACATAAAAGCCAAGTTACCCCAAGCTTTTGCTGATGTCTAGCTCTTCCCTATCATCTCTCTTTCGCTCCTTGGTATTATCCTGTCGTTATCGTCCTTATTATTAAAATCTCCATGGAAGCCGATTTCCTTTGAACTACGTGAAAGAATTTTAATAAACAAGGTTTTCGCCCAATCTTCTATCCCTCTTACTTGAAGTGGACATGTAGAAGCCGGCACGATAATTATCCCTGTCAGACGCAAGTGTGAAATGTTCATCACAGCCTCGGCTGATCTTTTTTTTTTTTTTCTGCAGGAGAAATAAGTAATAATTAGTTATATTCCAAAAGAAGTAATCCTACCGTCATGGTATCTAGCTTGCTGTTTCAATCCCGATGGCGAGACGTGCCCCGAGCTGTTGAAACATCCAAATAAAGTGTTCTGCTCTCATATTTATTCTGTCAATGATGCTTTTATCCCTTTGGTCATTAATGAGAACAATTTTCTCATGTCTCTGTGATTTTCCATTGCTGTGATAACAGCCTTTCTCTATCCTTCTGCCTTCCTGACTCACGCTGATATCTTAATAAAATACCCACAAGATAAGTAATAAGTGGACCATTACACAAAACCACCGCAAATGAAAAATTCCAGGTTTGTGAGCTGTAACAAAGACAAGGGAGAGACGACCGTATGTGTCTTATCCACAGGCCGGACTCACGCAGTCATCTCTCCGACACAGAGCAGGCTTCACTCCGTAAATCTATGAAAGTGGAAGGCTGGATTAAAATTCATGAATCTGTGGAGCAGGATTGATAGCTTTGCTCTGTGTACTGTTGTAAATATGTCTACAGTTCGGCTGCACCGTGATATTTAATTCTTAGCTGAATAGTAATGCTAAACACTGACGGGAACGATGCTTTAAAGGGTCCCTTTATTGAATATCAAAAGTCATACGGATCAATCTAAACCCGCTCGGCAATGAAAAAGCAGAGAATGTATAAAATAGTTATTACTTTTTACTATCATAGCGGTAAAGGAAATCAGACGGTACAGAGAATCATGGTTGGGGGGTACAAAGTAAATCAATGGCTGACAGTAGGCGAGGGACCGAACACAACAGGCATAGGTTGGCGGAACCTGTGATTTCCATCTAATATGGGGGTCTCATATTAGGATGGGAAACCTGGGATTTCAACTGCCTAATCCATTGGTTCTCGGGGAGGTAAACCATGGCTAGAGGAGTCTGGCTCCCTCTTTCGGGACACATGATCACTTAGAGAGATCAGAAGACGTAACTGTTGACTGAACAAAAATTTACTGTCACTGTTAGGGAACTAGACAACAAAGGAAAGGTGCTGCCCTAATGCTGGGACCCACCCCGCTGTCCCTGCCTATTTGCCTCAACAGCCCTAGGCGGCAGTGGACAACTGGCCGACAGTCCTTAACCTGTATAAGTGAACACTGAGCGAAGACAAGACAAACAAAAACACAATGATTCAGGGTCTGAGGACCGAATCAGCAACTAGCGGGCAGCGCAGCACAAAAAAGTCAAGAGTCAAAAACCAGAAAGTCAAGATACCAGTAACACAATGCAGGAACAAACGCTAGGTCAAGAAACATTAGGAGTACAAGGCTCTATCGCAGGCAAGGAACAGACGCATGGGGAGGATACCTATTAGGCCTGGAGTCTCAGCCCCAGGCTAGTTCTGACAGCTGACTGTCAGTGCCACCTGCCAGTCAGTTAATTAAAATCACAAACACATTTTGCAGATGGGCCCGGGGAGGTGAAACCACGGCTACATCAAAGGGAAGTGCTGCAGCGCCCCTAGCAACTGGTTGTGAGGGATGCTGTCGGAGGCTCCATGCCATCAGAGGGTCTAGTTGCCAGGGACTCCATCATTCCATCACCGGGGGGGGGGGGGGGGGGGGGGGGGGGAGTGTGCACGCTCTGGGGATGCAGGGATCCGGCCGGCTCCTGACATTTACCTTCGTATGGCCAGCTTTACATACAGTATTATAGATTGCAACACAGAATATATAGAAGTTTTCTGCACAAGTAGGATAGCTCTGGCAGCACTTCTCCGATATGGTGTGTAAAAGGAAATGGCGGCTAGAGTCAGCTCACCATGATGCAAGGAATGGCTAGAAGTGATACCTATTCTTGACACAGAGATTCTTCATATTTACTACTGAACTCCTTCCTTAGCATTCCCTTAGCATTGAGGTCACATGTGCTGACCACTCGATGAATGTTTAGCCCACTAGTGTACGTGAGATGTGGGCATTACAACCACTGACTACCAATAACTGCAGGTGTAGCATCCATGTACAGGTACGTATACCCACATTACATTTACAGGGACTAATAGATGTCTACACCAAGATAACCCCTATGGGCAGCACTGACGAATAAAATAGGAATCCATTTGGGTGACTATAACCTACTAAACTGCTTTAACATAGGTCATGTTCACATGTACCTCGAAGGTTTTATTACTGATTCCAGCAAAAATCCTGGACAACATAGTACTGCCCAACACCATGCTAGAAACCCAATGAACCTGTTATAATTTATGGAGTTCAGTAAATGTCATCGGCATCTGGCCTATGGTGGATCCATCATGGCATCAGAGCACAGGAAGACCAGACGGAGATGTGAATGAGGACCTAATCAGTATGTAAAGGTATTAAGAGTTTAGACCTCTTTAAGTTAGCTATAATACTTTCTATGCGCTTTATTCCAATGAGGGATGCCCCCAGAGATCTCAATAGGTCAAAGCCAAGACGAAAGGGCATGATGCCAAGAGGACCACCCGTAAAGGCCACTGGGCATAGACTGATGACATCTACTGACATGAATCATTTACACGTCTGAATATGTTGAAATGAGAACCAACCCTTTATACTTGATCCAACGTGGTACTTGAACGTAGTACCTAGTGGTCTTACAATTGATCACAAAAATAAAACCCATGACCTACACAACCCAATAATATACACTTCTCCTTGACATATTGATATACCTTAGGTTCTTGTTATACCAATAGAAAGTGGGACTGTGTCATTTAATTCTCTCACCGGTGTGAGAATGGGGGCGGTAAGCCGATAATATATTGATGCCATTCTTTATATTGATTGCAAATTACAATTGAAATCAATGGGGCTTGTCAACAGCGTTGCATTTTTTGTTAAGATGGCTTAACAGTACTGGAAACAAGACTTTCAATTTGTTAAGGTATGAGAACCTTTAATGTCATTCGACTCCCATCTCTTATGATGTTACGACTGACCAAGATCTTTTGGATGATTGAGTAATGGCTTTTAATGGCGATTGTGGGTACAGAGTCACTTTAAATGTAAAGTTTATATATCTGATACCTTCATTTTTTTAATTCTGCCATGGTTCTTCCAATTCCATATTTCTTCTTTATTTAGGTATAATGGCCAGCATGGCTTATGGCTGCCATGCTTGGGTAGGAATGCACCCCTTGCTTTTAGATGGACCAGCGCTGGTGAACTTCAGAACAGCCAATAAAGAAAAGTCCAAGAAAAAGTAACACGGAATTAGGACTGCAGTCCAGGGTAGATCCATACAAGTGGTGCCATATCCTAATGATACAAGATGGGAGAGTCAATGATTCCATCACTTAACCAGATGACCCCACACATCCCGCACTATCTGCGCTCGTATTCCTCAGGGTGCCGGCTCTGTGCAGAGGGAAGATACTGTCAGAGGAGCGCCTGGAAAATGCCTGCAAATCATGGATACAGCCATAGCCTCGCTCATCTCTACTAACAGCTATTGATTTTAATAGGCACCATGTAGTGCCTCATTTCTCCTGCGGGGGAGCTGTGGGGAAATTAAACATTTGCTACCAGTTCCTCTATAGATTATAGCAAATAAAGAACATCACGGCAGCAGGAATTGCTGAGATCAGCTTATTGTCACGGAGAACTTTGTAACAAAAAGAGATTGTCGGACATGGTCTCCCCCTAAGTAATTGGTAGATACCTAGTTTGGCAATTACTTGCTTAGCTGTCCATCAAGTACAGTTTCTGATCTCTGCATGGATTCAGCAATGGACATTGGTGAGCTCACATTAGTAAAAGTAACAAAGACAGTCAAGTACAATATAGTAGTAATGGAAAAAAAAAACATTTACACAGTACAAAAACATTCCTTTTACTCGTGGTTTCTTGAATACAAATATTTGGCACTTAACAGCTGTTATTATTATGCGAATCTCTGAGAAATTGCAATTGGAAATACCGGACAGATATATCTGCAGCGCCTTGCCGCAACTTTGACTGCCATCCAAAACTCTCCCATTGTGTATAATTATACACGGCTAGGCATAGTAATCTCGACAAAAAATTCAAAGCCGAAAGTTAATGCAGTTGTATGTGAAAGCGCTGAATCAAAAACTGAAAGAAAAACTACAAACAAGACAAGCAAATGTTCAATTGTATAAACTTTCACAATCTGCTCTGCTTCTTTTCGGTGTTTTTTCATGCTTTTCTTCTGCTTTTAATGCACACTGACTGCTCTGTTTTCTTTGTTAGACCAGCTACCTGTCTAGTGTACATCCTGTAATAGACTTCCTGTTCCGATGTGCCCAGCCAGGAATTTAGATGACTCTATCTCCAGTAATTCAAGAAGTTGTATTGGGATAAAGACAGAATAGGCTGAATTCCTGGCTAGAGTGTATACAGGAATAGAAGGTCCCTTAGATAATTAGACTAATTAAGACAACAGAGCAGACAGCTTGCACAACAAATGAAATTAAATCATAAAAGACCACAGAAAAGTAGTAAAAGAACTTTATTTAACCCTATATGTTCATTTAGTAGACAGTTAGGCTGGGTTCACACTGCGTTTTTGCAGTCCATTTTTTCCCCTCCATTTTATGCAAAAACAAAAAAAGGATAAAAAACGAATGCATTTGTGTATATTCGTGTTGATCTGTTTTCCCCTTGACTTTCATTGTAAAAAAAAAATATAAAAAAAAGCATCTGTTTTTATTATTTTTTAGCATATGGGGTAGACCACATTTTTCTGTACTCTAAAAAAAGGGATGCGTTTAGATCTGTTTTTTTTTTTTTTATAATGGAAAAAATTTATCAAAACTGATGCATATGAATGCAACGTTTTTTTTTTTTTTTTGCATAAAAACGGACTGCAAAGAAGCGGTGTGGCCCTAGCCTTAGAAATAGGTCTTGTTAGGTAACCCCCTGTTTATGTGTGGTGGGGAACTCAGGTAGAGATTTCACATTGGTGCTTGCAAACACCCAAAGTACACAGTGAGGAGGAATGGTTGGTTGTCTGGGATAAAATTACCTTTAACTATACTGTCGGGGCTGCAAGGGACATATCAGTGATGTATACTTACCCATCCTGCTCTGCTGCTGCTGCTGGGTTCTGGGCCTCCTGATCTCGGCCACTGTCAGTGATTTCACAACATCCGGTGATATGCCATTCTCACCGGAAATGGAAGCTCAGCATTTCCGCAGGGAACGGTATGTCACCAGAGGTTTTGAACAGGTGTCTCAAAACCCGACAGCGTTGGCAGAACAGGACAGGTAGGTAAGTATACATCACTGACATGTCCCCTGCCGCTCCAGCAGTATAGTTAAAGCCGATGTGCCAATGCTTTTTTTTAACCCTGGTTCAGGAATACCTGTAGTGCATTCCAATTTTAAAAATGTCCATTTCCCGCAATCGGCACGGGATTCTTCAGGTACATCAGCCCGCTCTATGCAGTGGAAGTGTGGAGCCATTCATAGGTTGTAGAAGTGTCCTGGCACTGCCAGGTACCTACTCAAATAGAGATGCCAGCCAAGAGTCAAACCTAGGTAAAGATTCAGTTTCATGTACCTACCCTAGCCAAACTAGCATAGGTTGCTGATGCCTCTTTTACCCCTGAGGCTCATGCCCTGCCAGTGAACTTTTAGCTATGTCCCTGACTTTAACGTCCCGAAAACTTTATTCCAGTGATTATTCTAAACAATTCACCCTGGTTATTTGATAGTAAAACATCACCGTCCCGGTGTGAATATATCAATTGCTCTCCGATTTACCTTTCTTCCTCCGACGGTTTTATGTCACCTAAACAGACAATTTTGATAAGCGAGAAGCTGCCTGTCAAGCAGTCATTTTTCAGATCACAACACCTTCAGCTTTGAAAACTACAACAGCCATCTGCAATGGTAAATGGCCCTGAGCCATGTCTCTAGCTTTGCTGTAAACAAGAGCCGACAAAGCATGGGACGAGGCAAATGACATCTTTATTTATTCAACACTGTCCGCTGAGCGCCGAGACACGTCGCATGTCAGAAATAAGAAGAAAATATCATGAAAAAGCTGCTTTCTGTATAACACAGACAGCCAACTATTATTTCCCAGTGAATAAGTGACCTTCCGAAAACATTGCCGAAATCGTGTCCTCAAGTAGAAAAACATAAACCACTGCCTATCATCGAAAAATGTTGGACTATAATAGGTAAGAATGTCGGACTATAATGGGTAAGAACATCGGACTATAATAGGTCTGAACGTCGAACAATAATAGGTAAGAATTTCGGACTATAATAGAGAAGAATGTTGGACTATAGTAGAGAAGAATGTTGGACTATAGTAGAGAAGAATGTTGGACTATAGTAGAGAAGAATGTTGGACTATAGTAGAGAAGAATGTTGGACTATAATTGGTAAGAATTTCGGATATAATAGGTAAGAATGTTGGATATACTAGGTAAGAATACTGGATTATAATAGGTAAGAATGTTGGATATACAGGGTAGGAATATTGGATTATAATAGGTAAGAATGTCGAACTATAATAGGTAAGAATGTCAGACTATTATAGGTAAGAATTTCGGACTATAATTGGTAAGAATGTCGGATATAATAGGTAAGAATTTCGGACTGTAATAGGAAAGAATTTCGGACTATAATAGGCTAGAATTTTAGACTTTATTAAGTAAGAATTTTGGACCATAATAGATAAGAATTTCAAACTATATTTCAGGCTATAATAGGTTAGAATGTTCGACTATAATAGGTAAGGATTTCAGACTATAATAGATAAGAATTTCGGACTATAATAGGTAAGAATGTCAGACTATAACACAGTAGGTAAGGATTTCGGACTATAATAGATAAGAATTTCGGACTATTATAGGTAAGAATGTCAGACTATAACACAGTAAGTAAGGATTTCGGACTATAATAGGTAAGAATGTCGGACTATTATAGATAAGAATTTTGGACTATAATAGGTAAGAATGTCGGACTATTATAGATAAGAATGTTGGATTATAATTGGTAAGAATTTGGACTATAATAGGCAAGAATTTCAGACTATAAAAGGTAAGAATTTCAGGCTATATTAGGTTAGAATGTCGGACTACAATAGGTAAGAATTTTGGACTATAATAGGTAAGTGTTGGATTATAATAGGTTAGAATGTCGAACTATAATTGGTAAGAATGTCGGATATAATAGGTAAGAATTTCAGGCTATAATAGATGAGAATTTCGGACTATAATAGGTAAGGATTTTAGACTATAATAGGTAAGGATTTTAGACTATAATAGGTAAGGATTTTAGACTATAATAGGTAAGGATTTTAGACTATAATAGGTAAGAATGTCGGACTATAATAGGTAAGAATGTCGGACTATAATAGGTATGTATCGGTTCTTGGAGGAGAAGGTCAATGACAGATGCGTGAAATAATCGGCTTTTATGAAATGAATACTCCGAAACCCAAAGACGTTAAATGTCTTTCATCGTAACTTGGAGAAAGCGTCTAACAATGGAAGATCGCACCGTAAATTGTACGGAATAATGTGAATTAATCTCTCTATTGCTCCTTATTTTCAGGAAGAGTGGTTTCGGAATCACAAGGTCACTTTTAAACAACTATTGTTGATTTTAGTCCAATGACAAGAAACGAATTTTACAAACAAAATTAAATTGATATTGATGTTCTGTTCAATTTTGCTTGAAGTTAATGAGAACAATGGTACGCCGAGGCTTTTACCAGAACTTTAGTCTGAAATTAGACAGAAGGGTTTTATCCAGACACTGTGCCGCTCGGTATAAAGTATCGAACCATTTACTGAAAAACAGTCTGTCAGAGCCGAATTCATAGTAAAACTAACAGTAGTACCAGATAGGGACAGAAACCTCATTAACAGTTTTACAGATGTGTCCAGCCTTACATTTGCCTTAGATAAGTTAAGAATAGGGATTTTTAATTACAGTTTCTTACCAAAGTATTCCAACATGATATCAATGGACTTAAAGTTGCATTTTAGAGAATAAAAAAAATGCTCAAACCAGAAAGTTATACAGATTTGTAAATTACATAATAAAATAAATCTAAAATCTTCAGCTGCTATATGTCCTGTAGGAACGCCACAGTGCTATCTGCTGCCACCTCTGTCTGTGTAAGTAAATGTCCAAAGCAGTAGAGGTTTTCTATGGGGTTTTGCTACTGCTCTGGACAGTTCCGGACATGAGCAGAGGTGGCAGCAGAGAGCACTGTGTCAGACTGGAAAGAATACACCACTTCCTGCAGGACATAAAGCAGCTGATAAGTACTGGAAAACGGAAAAAAAATAAATAGAAATAATTTTATTAATCTGTATAACTCTGTGACACAAATTGTTATTATTTTCCCCCTGGAGTATCTCTTAAACTTAAATACTGAAAGACTTGAGATTCTTTTTTATAGATGTCATTTACAAATCTGTATAACTTGCAGAAACCAAATGATTTAAATTTTCTCCCTCCCCCTGAGTTCCCCTTTAAAGGGTCTTACATAGATAAAAATCCGCGTGCCTCCCTTTAAAGACTAAAGGCCCTATTACACATGGCCATTATTAGCCAGACAGGCAAATATCACCCTGTGTCTAGAGCATGGGTCTCCAAACTGCGGCCCTCCAGCTGTTGCGAAACTACAACTCCCATCATGCCTGGACAGCTAAAGCTTTGGATTTGGATGTCCAGGCATGATGGGAAATGTAATTTTGCAACAGCTCGAGGGCCGCAGTTTGGAGACCCATGGTCTAGAGCCTAAAGCCTTGTTGTTGTTTTTACAGGGGAGAGTTAGTCCAGGGTTTCCATAGGGACATTGCAGGGACAGTGAAGGTTAACTTGTCTGTTGACAAGTTAGAGTTCAGGGAATGGGTCTAGAGAAATATTAGGGACGTCTTTCATCATCATGCATTCCATCATCTTTGGTCCCGGTTGTCATTCTACCTGTCAAAATTGATACATACTTTGTTTGTTTTCCTTTTCACTACCTGCTTGCTGTACTATTTGTTCTACTGTAAGCCCTAGGGGTATCTGAATACTTGGAGCTTGCTGTAGTATTGGAAGCTTGCTGTACTATTTGTTCTACTGTAAGCCCTAGGGGTATCTGAATACTTGGAGCTTGCTGTGCTATTGGAAGTTGCTGTACTATTTGTTCTACTGTAAGCCCTAGGGGTATCTGAATACTTGGAGCTTGCTGTGCTATTGGAAGCTTGCTGTACTATTAGGTTCTACTGTAAGTCCTAGGGGAATCTGAATACTGGGAGCCACAATTAGGACCCAGGAAAGGTGACTGCTATAGGTGAAGTACAGATGTTTGTTACTTTGCTCCACGCCTTTTTCATGACTCTTGGTCCAGTTCTTGCTGGCTTGGGACCATAATGGGACCATTTGAAGAGAAGATCCATTATACACAGCAGGTATATACAGTATATGTGTATTCCGCAGCGCTGACATAAAAGTGACCCGAACAAGCATTAACTTTTTAACGTCAATGTCCATTTTTCAGTCAGTAGACGACGGGCATTTAGTGCATTTATTGCTTATTGCTCGTCTCATTTTTTATCATTTGAAGGAATGAATTTACATTTGGCAGCTCTGTCAGCGGCGGCAGAATCATTTAGCTGATTTTGGCACTTTCATCCCGCTCCACTGAAGGAAAAGAGATGACAGCATATCCATTTCTTCACCTTTTTACACAAAAATATTACAGATACCGTCGCTCCCAGCCATAAATAAACCATTACTTTAAATCTTACAGGAATTAATTGAAAATGATATAGCAGAAAAAAAAAAGTGTTACCCCCCCCCCCCTTTAAACACCGTGTCATGTGTGAATTACCAAGATAATGGGATGTAAGATGTAAAAATTACCAAGGAGGAGATTATTGAAAGGTGAATTTACTTAGAGGAGACACGAGGTGCAGAGACAATAGATCAGGACTGGGGAGAGGGGTAATAAATGATGACTGTAAATCCGTGGCGTCCGCCGCTCGTATGGAAACGGCAGGTTGGTTTTTGTAAGGCGGGAAGACGTAAGATAATGTGATGTACAGTAAGATGGAAAGACGGAAGATATTGGCATGTAGGATGGGAAGACGTAAGATAATGTGATGTACAGTAAGATGGGAAGACATAAGATATTGGCATGTAAGATGGGAAGACGTAATATAATGGGATGTACAGTAAGGTGGGAAGACGTAAGATAATGGGATGTAAGATGAGAAGATGTAAGATAATGGGATGTACAGTAATATGCAAAGAAGTAAGATAAGGGGATGTAAGATGGGAAGATGTAAGATAATGGGATGTAAGATGGGAAGACGTAAGATAATGGGATGTACAGTAAGGTGGGAAGACGTAAGATAATGGGATGTAAGATGAGAAGATGTAAGATAATGGGATGTACAGTAATATGCAAAGAAGTAAGATAAGGGGATGTAAGATGGGAAGACGTAAGATAATGGGATGTACAGTAAGGTGGGAAGACGTAAGATAATGGGATGTAATTTGAGAAGACGTATGATAATGGGATGTAGGATGGGAAGATGTAAGATAATGGGAATCAAGATGAAAAGACGTATGATAATGGGATGTAAGATGGGAAGACGTAAGATAATGGGATGTAGGATGGGACGACGTAAGATAAAGTGAATCAAGATGAAAAGACGTATGATAATGGGATGTAATATGGGAAGACGTAAGATAATGGGATGTAAGATGGGAAGACGTTAGATAATGGGATGTAAGATGGGAAGACGTAAGATAATGGGATGTACATTAAGATGGGAGACATAAGATAATGGGAATCAAGATGAAAAGACGTATGATAATGGGATGTATGATGGGAAGATGTAAGATAATGGGATGTACAGTAAGATGGGAAGACATAAGATAACGGGATGTAAGATGGGAAGACGTAAGATAATGGGATGTAAGATGAGAAGACGTAAGATAATGGGATGTAAGATGAGAAGACGTAAAATAATGGGATGTAAGATGGGAAGATGTAAGATAATGGGATGTACAGTAAGATGGGAAGACATAAGATAACGGGATGTAAGATGGGAAGACGTAAGATAATGGGATGTACAGTAAGATGGAAAGATGTAAAAATTATCAAAGAGGAAAATATTTCGAGACAAACTCACTTAAAACCTGTTGGAAAGGAAGGAGACGTGAGGCGCAGAGACAATACATCAGGGCTGAGGGGAGCGGTAATGAATGATGACTGTAAATTGGTGGCGTCCGACGCTCGTATGGAAACGCAGGTTGACTTTTGTGAACCTGATTATTCACTAGATGATGTAATGATTAAGAGCAACCAATTCTTTATGGTAGTAAGTAGATGCTGTCATAGGCTCCTGGGCCCCCATACCCCCTAACCTGCTAGACAGGGCACGGCTGTGTATAAATAAATAAATATATATGTATTGTTAGTGATGTCCGTGCAGCCCTAGTCTTTAATGTAAAATAATAAAGTATATATGTTCCCTCTCCACACTCCCCAGTGCTTCTGTCCGCTGCTGCCAGGAGAATGCAGAGCCAGTCTCTGAAGTGACAGGTCGCTCAGCCAATCACTGGTTGCAGCACTGTCCAGTCTCGGTCAGTGATTGGCGTCAGCGGCTGCAGGCAGCAGGCAAGAAGCCAGGAAGATACCAGGGAGCTGTCAGAAGCAGTGGGGAGTGTAGAAAGGTAGGTATATACAGTGGTACCTTGGTTTAAGAGTAACTTGGATTAAGAGCGTTTTGTAAAAAGAGCTCACAGGTTTTCAAAATTGTAACTTGGTTTAAGAGCATTGCTTTGGTGTAAGAGCTCCCTGTACTGGGAGGGGGAGTGGGTGAGCGGCATGGTCTGCATAGCGTGGTTTACAGCACTATACTCTGACCCAGGAAGTCTCCCTCCCCTTCCAAATCATAACAGATCCACTTCAGGCTGGGGCTTGCATCAGGAGACAGGATGGTGGAGGTAATCTCTTCATAGCTGTAACCCCTCTCTCCCTGGACAGAAAGTGCTGCTATACACACTGCTGCCAAAATGTGCCTGCACTAACACTCAGCTATACCCACTGCTGTAATGTGACTGCACCTACACTCAGCTATTCACACGGATGTATAGAAATGTTTCTGTCACTGTCCTCCTGCACAGCTCTGTGATTCTAACTTCCTGATTGGTCCCACGCACCCCTTCCCCATTGCTGTCATGTGACTACACGGACCTCTGACAGCAGCCCTGCTTCTCTATTCTAGCCTGTTGTACTACACTACTTTATTATGGGGATCTGCAGTTCCATCCTGTATCTACAAACTGCTGCTGTGTTATCAGGGTTATACTCCACATTCTGATTACTATACTGTACAGTAACTTATAATATCACATATTCTGCTGTTTCTGAAGGTTTGTTTCATCTGTTTTACATGTTATTCAGAATAATAAATCATTATTTTGGGGGCGGTGGGGGGGGGGGTGGCACCAATTGTCTGCATTTCTATGATTTCTTATCGGAAAATTTGCTTTGGTTCAAGAGTGGATTTGGATTACAAGCGCGGAACAAATTATGCTCCTAATCCAAGGCACCACTTTACTTTATTATTTTCTTTACACATTCCTCAGCCATTGGCTGATTGCGTCATCAGCCGCTGACCGTACATTGCTACGTGTAATAGCGATGCGCAGTCGGCGACCAAAAGAGGCAATCAGCCAATGATCCTTTCCATCCTCTCTCGTGTCACATGATGTAAGTCTATGGTGTAGACTTAGACTCTTTCACTGACCAAGAGCTGCAGTGCGTTCCTCTCTTTGTTCATTCTTCCGGCACTGGTCTGAACACTCGACCTGGACTAATCAAAACTTTTGATGTGTCTCTATAACATGTCAAAAGTTTTTTTGAATGACAGTGACACTTTATTGTCTATTTATTGCCTGCACATGTACCCCCAAAAATTGTAAAGTGCTATGGCGTTATATACAGTAAATACATCTTATTATTATTGGTGTTGAGTGAACTGAACCTGGAGAACCCGGATATGATCTGAACAAACTAGGACTGGCAGGAACACGAACCTTAAGCAATAAGTTTCAGCCAAACCTGGTCATACAGTAAGCTAGTGATGCTTTATCCCTAGCTTACTGTAACAGATTCCCCAGGTCAAGGAAATTGCGCCCAACCATCAGGAGGTTTGACTGAATTTGTAGCCAGGTTTATGTGCTTGTTTTTTTAAGCTTTTGTGTGTTTCGTAACATATTATTTGTTCCTCTTATTTTGTACAATGTCTATGATTAGGTAACCCTGTGGGTGTTAGGAGCCACCATCACATTCCCGTGCACCTTCATGGATCGCTTCCAAGCATATTAACTTTTGCGAAATTTCTTAAAGTGTTCTCTTGTAATTTGTTCACCCCGGACCTCGGTTTTTACATTGACTTTACATTTCTCAAGTACTTTGAAGAGGGAAATGAAGGATGAGCGTGCAGTTTCTTTGTTGCTTGTTAATTAAATCTGTATCTTACATCAAAATAAACATTTCCGCCGCCGATTTTGTAACCTTTCATATTTTTCTCTTTAATCTGTTGGGAGATGTATAGAATCATTAGCGTCCTGCTGGAATTTTGACATTTTAAAGTGGTTGTTGCTATGATAATATAAATTCTCTCCCTATATCGTGTAACACTGATGGCTTGTCCCTGTGGAGGTGGACATCTTGGCAGATAGGGCTGCTGACTTACCTCTCATTGCTACAGCCTAGCCCGTCCTCTGCTCCTTCTCTACCTACCTACCTACAGTACCTACCTAGAGTGTGCACATGCTCCCTATCTGGTTCTTAAAAGGCCAGTGCTTGCACCATAAATATGTCCCTGACTAACCACCTTCATACACCCCCTATTTAAAGGGGTTATCCAGTATTGAAAAACATGACCACTTTCTTCCAGAGATAGCACAGCTCTTCTCTCCCGTTCAGGTGTGGTTTGCAATTAAGCTCCATTCACAGTGGAACTAAGTTGCAAAACCTGCATTCAAACTAGAGAAAAGAGTGGTGCTTTCTCTGGAAGAAAGTGCCTATGTTTTTCTAATGATGGATAGCCCCTTTAAGGCAGCCAGACCTTAGGGTCCTATTCCATGGGGCAACTATGGCCTTATCATTTTAGTAAATGGGTGCCAATCTGCTAGATCAGCGCTCATTTATTAGATGGCTCAATAATCGGGCAGCAAGGGCTACATGGACATCGTTAATGATCTCCATGCAGTCCTTGCCCAAACATCTTATACCTTACTTCTCCCCTCTCCTGGTCTTCTCTCCCGTCCTGTAATTGGCTGAGTGGCCTGTCAGTTGACAGGCTGCTCAGACGCTGCTGCCACCGGGATCGGGAAGCTGCGGAGCAAACTTGGAGCAGGGAGAGTTAAAGTATCAGTTGTTGGGCAATCGCCAGTCGTCGGCCGGGCATCGCTATTACATGTAGCAATGCGCGGTTGGCACCAGATGATTTTAGGTCCAAACCTCAACGAATGATCAGCCGATGATCGCTTCATCAGCTGATCGTTGTTTCTATTACATGGAGCTATAATCATCTGAAATGGCCTGATTCAGACCATTATCGCTCCTTGTAATAGAACCCTTACTCACCTTCTTGCAGAATTCCCCTGTGATGTCCTCCAGTTCCGTGCTCATCACTCCGCTTTCCATTTTTGACACAGACCTATGTTGGTAGTAAAGGCCAATCACCGAGACGGGACACCACTGCAGTCAGTGATTGACTAAGCTGACTGCCACTGCTTAGGTGAATCCATCTCAGGAGTAGCAAACATAGCGAGAAGCAGGGAATTAAAAGATATCAGAGGAGGGAGTTGCAGGGGACCCAGGTAGGTGAGTATGCCTTTTTTTTATAGTGTCCCTAGCACTATATCAAAAACTTATTTAGACTGAGCAGGAGAGGGTGTTCTTTTGGTCTTAACTGGTCTTGTTTTATTGGAAAAGTAAAGGAGACATCTATCTATCTATCTATCTATCTATCTATCTATTTATCTCTCTATCTCTCTATCTCTCTATCTATCTATCTCCTTTCTATTGTCTGTCTATCTATCTATCTTTATACATAATTGATACAATGAAGTTAAGCTGTTGAAGTATTTCTCAAGATACTGTTCATGCATGTAGATTTAGCAGCGATGCCCTTCTTAAAAAGACAACCGCCTTTCAGAACAGATTACGGATTAGTACGTACTTCATTGAAGGGCGCACAATCGGGACAAAAGTATTATGTCACTGGTACAAACCAAAATAGATTGCCTTTGTCCTCATTTGGCATCCACACATTCAGCGTGGCGTTACGCGTCGTACTCTATTTTTATAAGTAACGCTGACGTCTTTATTTCTCATCTCGGTACAGAACAAAAAAAAAAAAGCATAAAAGAAAGCCGAAAATGACAAAATCCAAACCCATTTATCTTTCATAGGATGGTCAGCAACGTATCGATTTCAGGTCAGCTCTTCATGACTCATGGCCTTTAGCTGTATTTGAAGATAACCATCCTCCCCGTGCAGTATATGGCGGTGTTCTTCAGTTCAGGCCACAAGCAAATAAAATTTTAGATAACCATGGAATATAATGACATTTTTCAGGTGCCCATGAAAGAGATGTACTGTATGGGACATCATAGACATTATGTCTCTGCTCCAAAAATAATTAATAATGTATCGAGAAGCTTGGGGAAGCAGCCTGTGTAACTAGTGCTGCAGCAGGGCACAGTGTAGCAGACAGTAATTGACAGTGATCCCCCCTCCCTCTGCTACAGGGTGCCACGCCTGCTGCACTAGTGACATGGGCAGCTTCCCCAACTGTAATTGCTATTCTAGTGCTTACATACATATGAATAGAGATTAGGGAAGGCTTAGTATCGGCAAGCAGCAGCACCATTGATATGTGAATGTGCTGGGACCAGGGCTTGTACATGCCTGCAGTACCCAACACAGCCATTGGTGGCAGCAGAGGGACTGTGTCACCCCTTAGAGCTGCCAGTGAATGTAAAAATATCCAGTTCTCTCTCCTGAATTCCCCAAATACATGAACGTGGTGAGGGGAATCAAGGCTAGGACCCACAACCGCCTATCAAGTGTGGGGGTGGTTGTCGTGAATCATAGGAATCCTGGGCACTTGCTAGGGAGTACTGCTTTCGTCTGCAAGTGCACTTGCTGGAAAAAGCCACCAGGGCAAGGAACCTCAGGTTCCTTACTCCATCTCTTACCATGCAGGCTACAGGCATAAGCATATCATAGGAATTTGCTTTATAGCCTTGTTGTCTTAAAAAGACAGGGGCCATTTACGTTATCTACCTAGGGCACCATAATACCTTGCCCCAACCCTGACGGGATCGGTGAGCCACAGCCAGACTTCTTTGGCACCAGCTTATCGCTCAAATAGAGTTGGGTAGCAAAACTCTATCACACCAGACCTTTCTCTCCACCAACATCATCTGTCGTTGGAGAGTCTAAGGGCTCCCAAACACCTTATACTGGTGTCTGAGGTTCACGAGAGGCTGTGTCAGTGTCGGTAGGGCAAAAGGCAGTCAGGGAAGACACAGACAGTGAGCCCTAAGCTGACCATGTCCACTGTCCCTGCCTTCTTGCCACAAGACAGTTCTAGGCGACTGCGAACAACCACAGTGACAGTCCCTATACTCAATAGGGTGAAACACAGAACAGCAACAGATAAACAAGCACAATGTATCCAAAGTCAACAATTCAGGTTGGTAACGGCGGGCTGCAAAAATACAAAATTGGCAGACAAGTCGGGTAAATGAGAACAGGCTATAAGTCAGGGCAGGCGGCAAACAGGATAGAGAGGGAATAGGCAAAGGTCAGAGAAACACACAGCAGATGACAGAGGAAGTACGCTTAGCCTAGATGGCTCTTATAGCTAGCAACTTGCTGCTGGCCATGCTGACTACTTATGAAGACCAAGAGCCTGATCCAGACCCCCTTTGGACCGGCGCTCAGATCCGCAAAGACCTTGACTGGTAAAGACACCTGCCAGTCAAGGGAAACACCACACTGCTCAGCTGCAGGAATCAGCTAGCAGAGAACAGAGTAACTCTTGCATTGCCAGGAGGCTGAGAGGCAAAGCAGTTGGGGCTGAACAAATAAAAAGGGAGCCCTGTTCAGACCAGGTTCAGTGCCTTCTGCGGTGCACAACCCGGCCCGAGGAGCACAAAGGCACATTCCTGACAGGCTGTTTAGTAATAAAGAAGAAAGCAAGAAGTTCTTCTGAAACTTTGATCAGTATAAAACATCCTCTTTCGAACACAGCGTCTAGGTCATGTCTTGGAACATGTTCCTCTTGGTGACCAAGTTTCCTCCCGATGAGTTGGGAATCCCTTAATTCGAGTAGACTTCCTGCTGTTGGTAAACTTTTCTTGCTTGTGCATAGGACTAATCTCTACTGGCATGACAGTGCTAGGCAGATGGCAATAGCGAGCTCCTCTACCTCATCCCAATCTGCTCCTCCATCTGGAAGTAGGTGGCATCCATAATAATATGGCAGATGAAAGAGCTCCCTTGAGATGTCTTGTCTTTCTCTAAATATAACATTTTGACATTGGGACGCTGTGGGGGCATCAACATAAGAGAAAGAACACAGATGGTATAAAGATAAAGAAAACAAACACATCAAAAATTAGTAATATAGTCCTTTTAACGGCACTGCACAGACGCCGGATCCATATTTATTCTTGCATTGGAAATACCCTGTAGAACACAGCTTTTGTTGAGTACTGTTACTGTACACACACCAGTGCAATTGGAAGGCTATCCTTTGTTTAGCCCACCTGGTACAAATTAGTCAGAATTAGTCATATTCCCACCAGGCTGAGGAGTTCTTGGAGACAATATTAAATCATTATGGAAGCAATAAAGTCTAATACACCTTTAAGGATCCAACAAGTGGTCCTGGCTTGTTGGTCTGTGACGTGGATTTTTTTTATATAGTATATAAATTCATAATGCATAATAGCTGCTGTTCGGCTCTAGGAGGTAGGGGATAAGCCTTTACTAATATGCAGGGAGGACTGGCCATCTTGCTTTTCCGGCAAATGCCAGATGAGTCGGTGCACTCCATGGGTCACTCTTATCTGCTTTCTCCCTTGTGTTGGTAGCATCAAGATTGATGATCGTCATCGTTCAGCTTTTGACCTGTGTAGAAGGGCCTTAACAAAGCGATCTGCATTATATTCAAATATACCATTAAAATTGGTGTACTCGGACCAGGACACCACAGGCACATGCCCGGTGTCTCATGTTTGATGCCCAGGCCATTTCACGGGTGGGCACCTCTTTTAACCATCTTCTAGGGTGTTGGAATAACATTAGTAACCCCCTTTACTGTTGTAGTTCAGATAACTCAGCTAGACATTTTATATTATATATGACTTTAATATGAGAGAGTAAAACCCGACAAAATTGGATCTCACAGATTTCCAGTGAGCTTTTTCTAGTGTCAATGATCACCACCATTAATCTCTAAAAACTGTGGGAAGTAAAAGAGTTTCTGGCTCCTAGGGAAATTGCAATGGTCCGGCACACTCTCAATGGCCAGACTTAACAGGAAATATTCTTCATGCTGAAGATGACAGGACTCTCTCTGCTCTAATGTCCCCTGGGCCAGTCACACAGAGTAGGTCTGTGATATGTACTAATGAAAACACATAACAGCCTATGGTTGACAATGTGAACTGAGGAAATATCCTATATATTGCTAACTTAGAAGGGTTGGCTAGTTTAGAAAATCAGCCATATATATGCATATAACCTATTAGGGAATTCTTGGTCAAAGAGGAGAGTGGTTTTGAAGAGCATCTGAAAGACCTGTCCTGTATTACACAGACAGGAATAAGCCCTGTGCAATACATGCCATTTTCCCTTTGGTGGTGCTGCAGACAACTGGGGAGAAAGAAGGAACGCGTCGTTGAGCACTTGTACGGTTTCATCCATTACTCTCTGTAAAGGTTCCGATCCACATTAGTCAAAAGTTGCCCAAATCTTCTACCTTTGGAGGATCGAGAAATTGTCTGATGTGTATAAGAAAGGATAGGACATGTTGAATTTCATCTCCCTGACCCTTTTGTTCTCAAAGAGGAAAGATCCCAATAAATCGTGATTCCAGAAGTAGAATCTCCCACTATTAGTCTATCTCCTATCATTTGCATTGTTACATTTTTAAGTGGAATCAAAAAGATAATATTTCTCCTTGGGGAGAGCGCCATTAAGTTGTGTGGAGACTTACAAGCCATTCATGTTCCATTGGAAATTCTGGACAGAAGAATATGCAAAACAGCTCTCCATTGCCACCTTTTTAACGAAAAGTCTGGCCTCCAGGATTTTTTTTTAAAAGACAGGGGCCATGGGGGAAAATAAAAAAGGTACTGATTCACCTCTCCCCGTGCCTCTTCAGGATCGCCAATACAGGATACTGCTGGGCTCCGGGATCTCTGGTACTGCAGACAACACGACCCGGCTGATGGACTGGTCGCTCCTGGCTGCTTAACCAGTCAGTGACTGGGGTGAGATGCTGCTCCAGTCACTGATTGGCTGAGCAGGCTGCCCATCAGCTGGGACGGGCATTGTCCTCCGAGTTGGGACGTCATTACAACTTGGAGGAAAATGCCTTCCGACTGGGGTCCCGGGGCCGGTCAGATGATGCATCGCACGCACGAGGAGAGGTAAGCAATGCTTCATTGTTACTCTCTCCCCTGCCACCTCTGAGAAGTTATCTGAGGTCATACTTCTTTAAAGTCAATGTCTGATTCTGATAAGAAGCCTTAGGACATGACAGGGAGTTTAAACCAAGCCAGATAACTCTCTAGAAGCAGCGTTTAAACCTCAAAACAGCTGTCTACAGAAGGGTAAACTCTTCTTCTGGAGAGTTGTCTGGCTTGGTTTATCATCCTAAGGCAGGGATAGCAAACCTTTGGTTCTCTATCTCTTGCAAAACTACAATTCCCATCATGCCTAGACAGCCAAAGCTAAAGCTTTGGCTGTCCAGGCATGATGGGAATTGTAGTTTTGCAACAGCTGGAGGGCCACAGGTTTCCCATGTCCTAAGGTTTCTTATCCACGTCGGACACTGAAGGGAGAACAACCTCCAAAAGTTGATATCAAAAAGCTACTTTCCATATACTGTATGTTAGTAAGTCCCACTCCAGATGTCGCCCACTTTACAGTCCAGTGTAACAGAAGATTGCTTCGATCCGAGTCTGATACTTCATAATTGACTAAAAGCATAAAATCCATTTAATGATCTAAACCAAAGTTAACTTTCAAATAGTTTACCACTTACCAAGAGTTCTTTGGAAAAACTTTTTGCTTTTCCCAAACGCCACTTTTACATTTGCATAGACCCTATTATAGGTAAGATCCATTTCTTAATTCGTACTACTTAAGATAACATTTCAAGGCAATTTCCCTCCAAAACTATTAAAACAAATGATAGATCACTTAAGTGCTGCAAAATAGCTTTCTAATATGTCTCATTTTCTGCAAATACAGATAGCGGTTGCCATGACAAATAACTGCAAGAAATAGAATAAACCTAATATTAGCCGAGAGAATGATTTGATGTACTTTAATCCTCTGTGTTTGGTGGCCGGAACATTGAGAAGCGTCTTACAGTAACAATTCCTTTACCTCCATGACTACGGTATCAGGAGAGGTCAGAAATGTTGGAGACTCACGCTGTTCATGGAGTTTACATTATCTCCTGAGCACACAACATCCCCCATTAATATTTATGTCAGAATCTTCCTTACACGCAGCTTTGGCAGTCAGCAATTTTTCTAGCCGACTAAAATTCGACGTAAAGCCGATTTCCCTAATAGGCTCTTGCTTGAGGCCCATGGTCAAAGTTTGTCAAAGAGAATAATGATGGTGGTCAGCTGTGTATTGCTCTTAAGAACATTTTTTTTAGTGCACAAAACTAGACAATAGAGAAATGGCTTCAATTTTCCCCCCAGAGCTGGAATCAAACATCGCCGCCAGCTCCTATGTATCTTTGTCAAGTGTTCCTTTATTCTGCAGTACGGAGAAGATTGCCAAAAAAAAAAAAAAGGCGAAATGAAACCTCTGCCAGTGTCCCCTTGAAATGTTTCCATTGTTTCTCGAATGCATTTGCACGGCATCCAAAAGAAATTGTGAGCATCAAGCGCCGTAACGCGGTTTAATTACTGTGGATGAGCACATGAGTTTAGAATTTCTAATTGCTCCTCGTAATCAGTATTTATCCTGTACGGAGTTTTGTTTTCGTGCCGGGCCTTCAAAATATTTTGGAAATAAAAGGCAAAAAAAAAAAAGCTGGCGCAATGTTTTAAGCCGTGATGAAATGAGCATCTCCAGCTCATCGTGATAATCTGCAGTCCTACAGCGAAGCCCATGATATTGTATAGTGGAGATAAGAGGTTCTCTTGTGATGTCAAGGAGTCGGAGCTGGCAACAAGCAAGCAACACCGGAAGGCAACGGTGCTTGAGGACCCTAAGAACCTAGAGTTCCCAAGGTGAAAGTGACTGTTCCACAGATAGACTCTTGGCTTATTACTTACTGATCTCACATTAAAGTGTTATTGTAATTTAAAAAAAAAGTTTTGATTGTTTGGGATAGGGGCACTGAGTAGAGATGAGATCAGATCAGATTGAGATTGCTCGAATTTGCATTTGAATTCCAGTGGCTGAAGAAGTTGGATGCAGGTCTATGAAGGCCAGAAACATGGATGTATCCATGTTTTCTCCGACTCCGAATGCAAAAAGATCAGACTCGAGATCTCTACTGCTGAGACCTCCACTGATCACTAGATCAAGCTAGAAGTGCTTCCCTCTTTATCTCTCTTAAGGCTGGGTTCACACTACGTATATTTCAGTCAGTATTGTGGTCCTCATGTTGCAACCAAAACCAGGAGTGGATTGAAAACACAGAAAGGCTCTGTTCACACAATGTTGAAATTGAGTGGATGGCCGCCATTTAATGGCAAATATTTGCTGTTATTTTAAAACAACGGCTGTTGTATTGAAATAATGGCCGTTATTTACTATTATTTGGCGGCCATCCACTCAATTTCAACATTGTGTGAACAGATCCTTTCTGTGTTTTTAATCCACTCCTGGTTTTGGTTGCAATATGAGGACCACAATACTGACTGAAATATACGTAGTGTGAACACAGCCTTATGCTGAATAAACTTTCTATAGAATCCATCTTCTGCTTAGCGGAGCACATCTTCCCGCTTGTTTTAGCAATCGTTGGCGGTACAACCAATGTCATTACATCTGTTAGATGATCTTACTAAAGAAAGTCTGAAGGTCTAAAGACCTCCGTCTGTTACTGACTGACTTATAGTTGGCATGCACCCCCAATGCCTAAGTTTTTGGGCTCTTTCAGTCTAAGTCAATACATTAGTGACCTTTATCACATAGAGTATGTAATGCATATATTTTTTTTTATTTGACTTTATAGCACCACTACATTTCACCGCCGTATATGCCTGTCCCCATTGGGGCTCTCAGTCTAAATTCAAACCTTTCCGATGAGCATGTTTTCAGGGTGTAGAAGGTAACCCGAACACACACGGGAGGGGAGGGGTGTGCATACTGTGGAGATGTAGTCCTTGGTCACATTTGAACCCAGTCCTGCAAGGCAATAACACTAACCTTAAAACCATTATGCTACCCACGTATGTGAAACTGTGACACAATGAAGTCATTAGGAGGTACAATTTTTTTGACCTTTCTATCAAGGATCACATTGAATAACAATAATTAATGTCACTTCATATTGAAAGGGCTGTGACAAAGAACAATAGATGTTATTTTATAATATCACATATAATTATAAGATATACAGTACTGTGCAAAAGTTTATTAAAGTGCTGTTCCAATCATAGGAAGTGATAGCATATTGCCGGTATAAGTTGGAAGTCAAACATCTAAACCCCCCGAAGAGATGTTTTCCGGGGTTTTTGGGAGCTCTAACCATGGTGGCTATACCTGGGGTTGTATTCTGATAGGGGTCATCTCCAGGAAAAAAATCCCATTTTTGCGACATTACAAACTTATTAAGTTCTAGAAATCTCCATTAACGTTAAATTAAAGCCAAATGTTATACAAGTAGGTGAGAAAATGAGAAAAAGACACATGACAGGCAAGATTGCCGGAAAAATGATAAAGGTCAAAATGACAATGACTTTCCTAATTGCTACCATGTTGAGCGACGGGTTTGGATGAACTTGTGATTATCTGATCATGGACGTTATCCTTTATTAGGGATAATAAAACAGCAGCATCAAATGGGTTTCTATGACTCCCAGAAGGGGACGTGGTCCAGACCTTCGCACACCAGGTTGGTGGACTGATACTAGGCTTGACATCTGTGTCTTAGATGCATGATTAAGTTATGGTTGGCACAGAAGTGCTTGGCATAAAATAAAGTTTTTAGAGTCTAGAGTTTGGAGCGGTGCAACGAGATAAAGGACATGATTCATTATTAGATTAATTACAATAATATTTATTTTAAACTAAATATAGAATAATCGGATCTGATACCAGATCAGACCTAGAGGTTACTGTACCGATGTCTAATTTTACCCATAACAATAAGACGCAGTGATTTCGCCTGTTCTTTAATGCCAACAAAACTTAGAATATTGCATTCCTTAAAGGAATTTTCTAGGCAAGTGATTCAGTGGGTCTGAGGGGGCTTCAGTTATCCATTAAATAACCAGTCTAATAGTCCTTTCTGAAGACTTTGTGCTGTTCCTCGGTCATTCTTAGGGCCCTATTACATGGAGCGATAATCAGACAAATCGGGCCGATTCGGCTGATTATTGCTCCGTGTAATAGAGACAATGATCAGCCGATGAAGCGATCATTGGCTGATCGTTGGTTTAGTTTTTGACCTAAAATCTTTGGGCGCTAACCGCACATCACTATGTGTAATAGCGATGCACAGCCGACGGCTGACAATTGCTAACGATGACCATGCAGCTCTTACTGTCCGAATATTGGGTCGTCTAATAGGTCCAGTAAACCAGCACCTAGCTAGCAGATTACTAGCTAGCTCATTTACTGAATGATCGGGCTGTAGTCGGCCCGTGTAATAGTACCCTTACTGGAAATATATTAATATATTGGCTACTGGTTGTTACCATTGCCCTTGTCAATGAGGTATATAATAAGGAACAAGCTCCATTGATAAAAGGAACAGCAATGTCCTGATATAACCGATCCTATCAGGTTGGGTTGGAAAACAATTGAAGGAATGGTTTTCCGTTGAAAACCCTTATCTTTGGCATTCCCCCTGGGCACACCTGAACTAATCTTTAAGTTGAATTTAGCAAAAAAATCTAAGAATTCCCCCAGACCTCTGTTCACCACAGTAGGTAGCCATCACAGCACGGGGAGAGTACTCCATTGAGTGCATTAGCGATTGCCTCCTTGACTATCCATAGACTGCAACAATGTTCAGAGACTGTTAAGGGGTCAGTCTCTACTGCTGTCAATGAGGAGTGATTCTGAGATCTGAGCAGTGGTGTTAACCCAGTTGATAGTCTAGGCCTTTATTAAGATATTGTCTGCCAAAACTTACATCACGTATATCTCACGTATGAGATGACTAGAAAAAAAGAGCCAAAATGCATGGGTAGTAGATTTCACGTAATAGGACGTTGATCCGGGGATTTATTCTGTAGGGAAGTGATATTTTCTCTGCTATGGGTCAATTGGCTTCCTCTGGATCAACACGAAAGGAGTATATGTTGAACTTGATGGACTCTTCTTTCTTAATCTTAACTATGATGGCTTCAGATGTTAAGTGCGCACATTTTCAAGAGCTCTCCGGTCGACTTTAAATGGTTATATCCATTCTAGACATGTATGCCCTAAAGATCCTATAGGTGCACATGAAATTCTCTCCAGAACGGGAGCCTCCTGACTTCTTTCCTGTCTGGTCTAGTGACCGCTGGTTGGCAATAAACGTAGAGGTGACCACATATGTGCACAACCACATTTGGGAGTATCATAGACCCTGGTATTATTTATAGCACTTGGTAGAAGGAAGTCCTATTTCACCTCTGAAGATCAAAGTTCTGCATTTGAAGACTGCTGTGACCAAATATAGGTACGAAGAGTAGTTTACCTAAATGAATGTTTCCTTGGAGATGGATTACTTTGGATACCATAAGCTGACAACAGGTTCATAGTCTTGAGCCCCCGATTCAAACTAATTTTTGACAACCAAAATATCACAAACCTGGGAAAGGCGGCAGCTTCTCCAGTGATAAACCAGCTATTAACCAGTAAAAATTAATTAAGTGGTGAGAACCATTGCTCCATGGGTAATGTTCATCAGTCTACACGTATCTATTTATTAAGCAAATCTTAACTTTAGGTATCTCCGGTTCATATTTAATTGCATTTCGGTCTTTAGTGGTTACGTTAAATTAGCGCGGAAGAAATATTACACACTTAAGGAGCAAGATTGTTTTATTGGAAATCACATTATAAAAATGTATCTTACAGACATTTGAACTAATTGGACCTGACCGGAGAAGAGTTCATTTTCTGTTCGGTGGCGGGCACGATCATTAAATGCAATTTTACAGCAGATCAAAGTGCCCTTTCTAGAAGGAGACCGGTAGGACGTTTGTAGTTCATCATCAGGTTAGAAATACATTATGTATGTCTGATGTCTAGGGCTCGGAAAAAAAGTCAAGAATATTGGCCCAGATTTTTTAAAACTAATTCTAAGACAGTGTAAACTTGGACAGTTTTTTCACAGTGTATCTATCGGGCTGATTGATAAATCTGATGTATTTAAAGGGGTACTCTTAAGAGTATTTTCTTTTTTATACATTGCTTCAGGCCAGTTTCATGATTTTGATTAAAGTCTATAGAAACAGCGGCAGTTAGTTCACACAATGTATAAAATAACGGCCAATGTTGGCAGTGGACGTCAAATTAATGTTTGTGGCTATGTTCAACTTTCAGGAACAAATTTGACAAATGCGGCTGCTAATAATCATGATCATTATTAGCATCTGTCTATGTTACGTACCAATGGCCGTCACTGTAATGACGGCCGCCAAAATTAATAAAGAACTGAACTCACCTGTCCCTGTGCCTCTGGTGCGCCATTCCGCTGCCCGGTTCACATCTCGCTGCAATGTCACGATGCCGGCTAAGAGATTGCCCGCCCAGCCAATCAGTGACTGGGGTGGGACACCGCCCCAGTCACTGACTGGCTAAGCAGACGATTGCACAGCCGGGCCGTGACGTTTCAGCTAGTAAAGTTCGATACGCGACGTCTGGCCGGCAGGACGCGGGAGCAGCCCATCAGCGGCACAAGGATGGGTCTTTATTATTTTCCTGCCCCCACCAGCCTGCCTGCAGATTTTGTCTTTCCATGGGAAACTGTTGGTGCCAATCAAGTGTGAGTGGCTGATAGGCGGATGGAGCCAGTGTGACTTGTCTACTCAAAGGTGCTGAGAGCGAGGATTAAAGCTTGTTACTTTGAAAATGCTGCCCGAGAGAATATCACTGGGCACATCATTAGGGCTCTGTGTCTGACAGCTATAAGGTATTGAGATGTATTACTCTTTTAGTAAAGTAATATTTTTTCCTGTTGCTTTTGATGTTTTCCACAATACCCTCAGGTTTTTCCCCCTTGTTTTTGCGTTCAGTTTCTTTTTCTCCTGAACCCTATTTATTAAGCCTTCAACATATTTAAAGGTTTCTATCATGTTCCCCATGTCTACCATGTGTGCACATTTATAGGACCTGTCTACTGTGACATATCATCTACAATATTCAAAGAACCGTCAATCGACTAACACAGTGTCTAGGAAAAGACGGAGTTCCAAATACCAGGGTATAGAAGAAGCCTACAGAGCATTGTCTGTGTGTATAATAATATGATCTTGACCTGATTAGGCCTCCAGGAGCACAACAGAACTGTCATCTAAAAATAAGGAGATGACCCTGCTGACCCTGTCCAAGTCTATACAAAAAAGCCAAATAAAATGAGCATTAGAAAAGTAGAGTAGAAAGTGGAGTGTTTTATGACTTTTTAAGTGAATAATTTCAAAATATGCAAAAATAAATAAAAACCTGAGTAATTTTCTGATTATACATTCCATTTAAGATGGAAAGTTAATCGAATACCCTTGAAAGAAGAAGGAAAGCTCCTGCCTTTTATTACAAAGAATAGAAGACCTAAAAGTACAGCGCTGAACACGACACACTTTCAGGTTGTACTTAATCGACTACTCTTGACTAGAGCCTGAACAATGGGTTTTGAAGTTGTTGTCATTGTGTCTGTGTTATTATTCTGTGTGACTCCTTTACGCTGTGACCCAGCAGGATTTTGTCTTTACTACTATGTGTATTCCCTTTGTTTAGCTGTGATACTTGACTATGACGCCAGTTTTTTATTTTTTTGCACGTGTCCTTTGGATAATTTGCCATTTTATGTTTTCGCCATTGCAACAGAAATTTCTCCAGAAGGATTCATGAATAGAGATGAGCGAATCGGGTTCGAGTCCATCCGAACCCGAATGTTCGGTATTTGATTAGCTTTGGCTGCTGAAGTTGGATAAAGCTCTAAGG